>NC_071515.1:38107500-38272500 GCF_027887155.1 Malaclemys terrapin pileata | reverse complement strand
ACTGCTGACTGGCTAACTGGATTTGGCAAAAAGACTTCCCAACTCCCCATTCGTAGTTGTCTCTTTTTGTACAACCTCTGGGAAGTGCCTGACTCTTCTACTGAATCTGACAGCTTGATTTCAGTCTGTGGTGAAGAACATTATGGGTCACAGTTTATATAAAGATTCTATTTATAAAAAGTTTCTAAATAGTTGGTAAATGACAATGGATTATAGTCATCTGTAACACCTTCTACTGATGTGCTTATTACCATCTGTGCTACAGCTGGGTCGTGGGTGGCCAGACTTAGTAGTTCGAGCCAGAGTCTGCAGTCACGAGACAGGAGTCAAGAGTTGGCTCGGTCAGGCTACTGGGAGGTCAAAAGCAGGAGACATTTAGGCAATAAGAACTATGAGTCATGAACTAGGGTCAGTGACAGGAGACAAACTGGAGGTCAGGAACCACAACTCAGCTGCCAGGAGTCAGGCCAACTCAGACTGCCAGGAGATCAAGCTGGGAAGCAAAAGTGGGTAGCAGGAAGTAGGTAGCGCAAGACATGCAGTCCAGAGCAGGGTGGAGCCCAGTTGTTTTGACAGCTTCCTGTGCCTGCTGCTGGCTTACATAGGGCCAGTGGGCCAATCGGCAGCTCTGGGACTCCAGCAATCAGACCTCAAAGGCAGAGCCTCACAGTGAGGCTGGGCTTTGTGGGTCTCAGGTAAACTATTGCCAGCAGGCTGCCAGGTTGGAGTGAGGCTGCTCCCATAAACCTTGCGGGCCTGAGTTTGAGTCTTATATATTATGACATCACCCTCTGCCCTAGGAGCGCCTCTGGGCAAAGTGGACCCAGGTTTCTCAGGATAGCTCTTACAGGAAACCCAAACTATGTCAAGAATATGAACATGTTTAGCTGCTCCCAAGTATGTTCCTCTGATTGGGAAGATTACAGCCCAATCGGATACCTCAATTTGTGCCACTTAATCTTAGAATCTTTTGACCCTGTACTTGCACCATTGCGGGAGGTGATTGGGTTCTATGGGGAAATGTGTTCTTGGTGTACAGCTAGAGAAGAAGTGAAACATGGAATACAGGGTTGATTCTAAAATGATCAAGGGAGCTGGATCTTTAAGGTGACTGGGTTGATTTGTCACCAAATCTAGTATGAGTCAAGGAATGGATAGTCTCGTTTCTGAGAGGGCCTATATATACAGAGGCATTCTGTTGAAAGCCTTACCTTTTGTCCTGTAGAGTAGGTGTGCTCCTGTTGTCTGCCTTTGTCCGCATACCTTTTTAGTCCTCCTCCATGTTTTCAAGGTGTCAACCTCCGCTTGGATATGATGCATGTGTTGTGTTAGATCTGAGGCAGATGGGTTGTGGGAGGATGTGGGTGAAATCAGGGGTGGTACCCATAGTTGATAAAGACAGGGCTGTGGATGCCTAGTCCTCATTATTGTATGAGAACTCTGCATAGGGTAACAGTGAAGACTAGACATACTGGTGATGGTTGATGGAGCATCTTAAGTATTGTTCAATAATCTGTTTGATTCTTTCTGCTTGGCCATTTGCTTGAGGATGGTACGCAGAAGACAGATGTGTGTTGACTCCTAATAAATGCCTCATGCCAGAAGCGTGCAGTAAACTGAGGTGACATGATCTGGGAGGCCCAAAAGGAAACTATGTTGTTTATTGAGAGCTAGGCAACTTCCTCCACAGAGGGTAAACCCATGCAGGGAATGAAGTGAGCCATCTTAGAAAAGTGAACTGCCACTGTTAGGATGGTTGTGAAACCGCTGAAGTCTGACAGTTCCACTATAAAGTCCAAGGTAATAGCCTCCCAGGGCCAAGATGGGGCTGGAGGAGACCGCAGATTCTCTGGGCAGGGCACACACTTTGCAGGAAGCTACAAAGGTCTCTATCATGAAGTGCATTCAGGACCACCAGAAGAAATCATTGGGTTTTATATCACCAGAAGTGTCCCGCCAGGGTGGAGTCATGGCACAGTTGAAGATCTGCCACTCTCACAGGTTCTGGGGAAGCACAAATACAGTCTCTTATGAATATGATCCTCCTGAGTGTTGTGCAGTTCTCATTTGATAATGGCTCTCTCGTCAGGTGGCCACTCTGGGACTCTGCCAATCAGATCTCGGGGCAGAGCCTTACAGCATGACTGGGCTTCGTGGGTCTCATGTAAGCTGTTGCCAGCAGGCTGGTAGGCAGAGGGTTGAAGTGTGGCTGCTCTCATGAACCTTGTGGGCCTGGGTTTGAGAACTGTTGGTCATGACAATCTGCAACGCAAACTCATGTCTGTAACATGCTTATAAAAAAATATCTATGAAACACCTATTAACCCTTTAGAAACCATTTATAAACAGACCTTTAACTTGGTTATACTTTATTTTAATGTCTTTGGAAAAGGTCCATGTGACGTGCTCTTCAAAGTCTGTGTTCAAGCCATAGGCCACAAGAGAGGCCACAGCCAGGTAGCTCTAGCAGAAGAGGAGCTATAGGTCTCTGACACCACCATCACAGTCCCTCTTTCCATGGATAAATACAGCCAGAAATAAGGAGAAGTGAGGTCCTGACCCCAGTCTCTGTGCTCCTCCATCCCTGCTTTTTGTTCCCTGCATTATCTCCTCCCCTCCACCCACCCACCGCACACGTGTGCCCCCACACACAGATTTTTCCAAAGACCCAACAAAATGAAATCTTCTGTGGGAGCCCCTTCTCCCTAGAATTCCCAGTGACTAATAATTAAACAATGTCCTATGCCCTTCCTAGAATTACTGGGATATAAATGTAAATGACAAACATAAACAAACAAATCTTAAATGTCTCTTAGCACATTGCCTTCCAAAGTTCCCATAGCCATTTAAACTATATACATACATCACCAGGGAAAAGCACCCCCTGTGGGACAGAGGGATCTAATCACCCAGTTTAATAGCACCCTTCACAAACTGTTTGGGGGAGGCAAGCCCCTAACTTTACCAATAAAGCACAGCTTATTATAGCCAGAAATTATATGAACAAATTGCCACATGTCAGAAATAATTTTCTACTCTCATTACAGAAACCAATTTTCAAAGAAAACAAATCTATTGCATGTCAAAAAGTGATAAACAAAGAACTCAGTTCATATTAGACAAATGCCTTTTCAACCATGATTCCCAGGGATACAACAATTGGAAGCAAATGATAAAATAAAGTCAGATTTGGTGGAATTATGAGGAAATCCATTCATGTCTATATTAACCCCTTGGCACTGGTGGTCCCTTTCATACACGGTCTTCAGGAAATCCTGGCATTAAGAGATTAAATATTGCAAATGAACTAATCAACGGTACATCCATGTTGCATTAAACCACTTGAATCTTTTGGACAAAAGAAAAGAGAAAGGATAAAGCATACATGGATTAGTCATGCCTGAGTGTGCCAGGAATTAACATTACAACTTTCATTCCTGTTTACATTTTCTGTACAAAAAGAAATGTAAACAATATATCCACTCTCTGACTATTCAAAGAATAAAGTGTTGCATCTTCAGTTGTCATCTGTATTGTTAAATGTGACAGTGAATGTGTACAACCATTTTGTAAAGAACAACACTTTATTTTCCAGAATTCTCACCCTTGACCTTGACAAAGACTCAATTATTTCTGTTACCAGTCTTATAAACCCTACAGGGACATTCATTATTTCTGGGTTAGATATGACAAAATGCAACACCAAACAAACTTCCACCTTATAAACTCAATGTTATTAAAAAAATATGTATCAATACAATTAATGACTAAAATTGGACATAACTGCCTCTACTGTTTTTATTCTTTTATGCACTCACTAAAAAAGAGCATCACTTTTAAATGTTTGTTCTCTGAAGATCTATCCCTGGATTTGGTCTCTTTCTGGAAGTTAAATCCCAGGAGTGCAGATCCTATGCAAATGGTATCTTTGGAGAAAGTCAGCTTTCACAAACACTGAAAGCAACAGCATTCCAAACTGTGTCTGGGGACGGGAAATTACACCAAATATATTCCATCCTGTGAGGGCTCGGGTGTATACTTCCTAGAAACGGCTGGGGGTTCACCCCCCAAAATTAGCAGATCTGTCAGGATCTGCACACATCTCAGGGGATCTAAGAAGGCACAGAATCATCTTACAGGCCCGGTGGTAGCAGGGCTTCTGTAGAGTCATGACATAAAATGGTTTCTCTCTCTAGCTACTGCCTGTGGGATCCCTCTTCCAGGCGGGTTCCATGTCACAGAGGAAGAAATTAAAGCCAATAGGGTTAGTATTAACATACTCTACAGTATGTTGGGAGGGCTACATTGCCACCAAGTCTTCCTCAAGCCATGCTTCCTCCTAAAATATGGAGGCATTACCACATGGAGTTGTTTCAAAAGGATCTGATGAGGATGCCACTGAGGCAATGGTCTCACTTTCTGTGCTCCTCCCCCGCTTTAATATGTCACCTGTGGAAACCTGATATGACCCTTCCACTCACTTTTCAACCTTAGGGTCTCAATCCTGATCCTCTTGGAGCTGACAGGACGTCTGCTATTGACTCAGGGAGGAATTTCAGAACCTAAATTTGGGTGCTCAATTCGGAGTACTCAAACAGGCATTAGATCCCTTGAAAGTGCAGCTGGTGGCCTAAATGCCAATTTGAGTATGCAGATGTAGGATTTGGGCTAACTAGGATGTCCATGTTTGAAACCTGGGCTTTTCATTCTGAGCTAATTTAAAGAAGCTACCTTAAAACGCAGCAGCAAAGAGGATGGAAAACCAGTGTTACCATCTTTTGTGGGGAAGTAAACTGAAAGAAAGATTTATTCTTGTGCCTTTCTTTTGCATATTTTCTCGGAAGTTATTCAACTTAAGTTTTGCAAAGCAATTTTCCAAGTTGCACTGTAAAATAAATCTGATTTGAAAAATCTTACTTCAGCAGGGTTGGTTTGCAGATGTTATTTGCACCATTTATTTATCAAAAATAACTAGAAAATGTTTTTAAAACATCATTCCAAACTGTACAAATAGAAATGTGACATGCTTGGCATGGCTGTCTGTTTTACTTATACTGTTTTACTGTTTCATATTCTGAGCAAACAGAGAGGCTATTTTCCCCAAGGGTTCAGGAGGGCATACTATTTCATTTCTTCAGAAAATTGTTTCTCAGGATTTCAATCTTTTTAGCTAGATATGACAAAACATAATAGCAAGAACACATGCTTTTTATCAGCTCTATTTTCAAAGCATAAATAATAGATCAGTATACATTTAAGTCAGGTGACCAAGACTTATCTAGGAAATCAGATAAACAATTCAGAATGCTTAAATGATATTGTCCATTTTCATACTACACCTTTTAAAATGCCTTCAAAAGACCAATTTATAAGGATTGAGCAGTTCTAGAGATTGCCACCTGAATGGGGAATGAACTATCAATTTTCTAAGTCTTAGGGTTAACGAGGCAAAAGAACAAAAATTAAATTGGCCTCACAGCTTGGTTTAAATATTTTTGTAGCTGTCACATTAGTAAAACTAAGGCTCTTTTGGTACCGTTCACATTGACTTACAGTATTTTGGCTCTCGGCATCATTACACTTCTGTTTATAATGGATCTTGTGAAAACTTTAAAATCTCAAATGTTTTAAGAAGAGAACAAATCAGGCATCAACGGGTAGATGAGCATAATGCCTTTCTATGATACACTAGGAGTATCTCAACTAGTTGCACACAGCTTTAGCTGAGCAATTCCCATTAGCATTAATATACCTCTACATTTCTACTCTCCTATCACTTACGCAGTAATCTGAGCATCAGCTCAATTTCATGGGGATTTCACTATTATAAACCTTTGTAATACTGCATTGAGACATCATAAAGCTTTCATAGATTTTGAATGGTAACTGAACAAAAAACTATATTTAAAAAATCATCAGGTTTGAGACAAGCCTTCAAAAGACAATACCTTCTGCACCCAGGCTAGCACCATCTCTCTCTTAGCAATATATAGATATAGATACACGCACACACTCACTCTAGAGATACTGCAGTATATAGGACCTGTAGCAAAAGACCTCGTAATGCTGCACAGTCTTATATAACCAAAGGAGTGCTTCACAAATAATACTGCAGTAGGAATGCTGAAGCAAATATCTCTATGAATCCCTACACTTAATACATGAGTATATTAAAGAAAAATACTTGTCCAGTATTATGCAACACTTTTGTAAGACTTCCATTCTTGCAAGACCTCCTGTGCCTCAAATGCTCTTTAAAGTAGTTTATATTTTATGTAGTTATCTATAGGACAGAAGAATTAAAGCTGGACAGAGTCTATAAAAAATTCACTCATTCGCAGTATGCAAACAACTAAAATGAAATACTGAGTTTGGCAAGTACTCCAGCATCAATTGCCTTTTGCAATGCAACCTTTTCCAAACAGTGAAATGCAGTTGTCTATGCTAAGGATAGGGTTGCCAACTGTCTAATCACACAAACACAGACCCCCCTTGCTCTGCCCCTTCCCCAAGACCATGCCTCTGCCCTGACCCTTTTCCAAGGCCCCACCCCCACTCACTCCAGCCCCCCTCCTACATTGCTCACTCTCCCCCACCCTCACTCACTTTCACTGAGCTGGGACTGGGGTGTGGGCTCTGGGATGGGGCCAAGGTGGCTCTGGGCTGAGCCTGAGGCAGGGGGTTGGGGTGCTGGAGATGGTTTGGGATGCGGGCTCCAGGAGGAAGTTTGGGTGTAGGATGGGGCTCAGCACTAGGGAAAGGGGCTGGGGTGCAGGCTCTGGGAAGGAGTTGGGGTACAGGAGGGGGCTGGGGCAGGGGGTTCTGGTGCAGGCTCCGGCCGGGTGATGCTTACCTCAGGTGGCTCCCAGAAGCGGCAGCAAGTCCGTCAGCGGCTCCCTAGACTCATGGGCGGCCAGGCAGCGCTGCACACTGCCCCTGCCTGCAAGCATCACCCCTGCAGCTCCCGGGAGCAGTGCAGAGCCAGGGCAGGTAGTGAGCCGGTCTTAGCCCCACTGCACTGCCAGACTATTAGCATCCTAATATCTCCCGGATGGGCTTCAGTAGCCTCCAGGAGATCGAGCCCAATTCTGGGAGACTCCCGGCCAAACTGGGAGGGTTGGCAACCCTAGCTAAGGATCAAGGACCTGCACTATTTATTTTCCCTTTTAAAATTAATGCAATCTTGAAATTGACCCTCTCCAAAGATAGATAAATAATAATCCTTCATAACTCATCATCATAACAAATGTAATATATTCTCCTTGTTAACCCACACACATACACACACACACACACACACACACACACAGCAGCATGGTCTGAGACCTTAGGGTTTGGGCCTTTGAGATGCTGGGCACCTTCTACTATTGTTTCGAGCCATTTTTACTTCTGGTTCTCATATCTCAGCAGGATGCTTCAGTGTCTGGACTGTAAATACTGTGTGGTCAAATTATTCCTTTGCTTTGTTTACGTTTAAATAAAATCTAAATTGGGGCCTAGATTGTCATACTGGAACCCCATTAAGAATCCTAGCTGCTGAAACAAACCCCAATCCTGCACACTGCTACATATAGGGACACCCCTGCACCCAGACTTTATAGGATTGGGGCCGCAGGGCTAATTTATGCAAATGTAATGACATGCTCTGTCATATCTTACTCTCCTTTCTTCCCAAGGAACAAACACAATATTGCAGGAAAAGCCTATTTTCATTAGCATACAAACTGCCCTCTGCCAGGAAGATGATGTGCTGTTAGGGGTCTGAAGAAACAGACAGACAGAGTGAGAATGTGCTGTTGCCTCAGGAATAAAGACGAGCAAACATGGACAGCAGCTATGAATACTTACCAGCTGGAGCACAGAAAGAAACTACCACCACTTATGCAATGGCTGCTTTAGTGCTCGGCTCAGCCAAATTTAAAGGGCCACCCCTCTGAAAGTAACACTGGGAAAAGTCCCTATAAAAGGGCAACTCTAGCGTGGGGAGGCCATGGTTATTGTGTGACATACCCAGGGTAAAATCTAGAGCAGTGAATAGCTGTGACTGTCACCCCTTTCTTTTAACCTGCAGTGCCCTTTACACGGCTTTACTGTTGTTGCCTCCACTTCAGGACTGCTCACAAGCAGTCTCCAGCATGTAAGTTACTCCCAGCCATGTCTGCCTGTGACTGCAACCTTCCAGCTTGAAGGTGACCCCAACTCCTTCCAGGCCCAGATTTCCCCCAGAAATGTATATCTTGTACTGCCCAGCCCTCCCCTGGAAAGTACAATCTCATATAAAGTCCATCGTTTCATTAATAGAAATTATATGCACAAATCCTGTTATCCCAAATGGAGTTTCCCAAACCCTTCAATCCAAACACACTGGTTTAGATAAAACAATAAAACAAGTTGATTAACTACAACGCAATCTTAAGTGAATACAAGTAATGAGACAGAAAAGTCAGAAATGGTTACAAGAAAAATAAAAATTAAACAACTAGTGTCTAACTTAAACTAGGATATATTCAAAGTGAAGTTTTTCTCATCACATGCTCTCAGTAGTTTTACTGGCCAGGACCCCTTCTTCTGTGCAACAGCTGCTTCCTTTGTTCCTTCTGGTGTAGTGCCTCAATGGACAGAGAGTGAGAAAGGAGGAGAGGTCCTTTGGGGTGTTCCCCCTTTGCTAAGCATCTCCAGCTGAGATCATGGCAACAAGCAGTCTGTAGGGATGGGAACCCCATGCTGTTTCTTTGCTAAAATGTAGACTTTTCACCCACACCCCCTTTCCTGCCAAAGAATGGCTATTTAGCAGATAACGACCCATTGACCATGTTTAAACTGGCTGAGGTGTCAGCTCGCCCTTTGCCTCTGAGGAACTGGTTTGGCCACTCCCCTGACTTGGGACATGTTTTAGTAATATCAGAGTGAAATCTTATAACTCCACATACAATGTTGCTCTACATATTTTACCAGGACAATAATGACTGCGTATTATGAGTTTTCAAATGATACCTCACAGGGCATGCTTTGTACAAAGATTATTACAATGGTGTGCAAGGGGTGAATACAGGGGTAAAATTATTACTATTATTTAATATCTCCTGGAGGAGAGTTTTATAAAGTTTCACACTTAACATCCAGATATGTCCACTCTTAGGCAGTTGCCGAAAATAGCTGTCTTCAGAGACTCATTGTTTTACATAAACGCAAATGTGGATTTATTTTGCTTAGTGTCCCAAGGGTTGCATCCCTCCTTTTGTGTTCTGGCCTATCCAGAGTCCTTCAGCTTATCAGTGTGCTTTGTCTTTAGTTTCATTTCCCTCCCCCCCCCGCTTTTGGGTGGTGCCCTGCACCTACTGGCCAGGTGTCCAGCTCTGAAGGCAATGCCACCGCCAGCAGCAGTGCAAAAGTAAGGGTTGCAATACCAAACCACGCCACTCTCACTTCTGTGCTGCTGCCTTCACTGCTGGACTTCCAACCAACAGCCACAAAACTGCCTGCAGTCGGGGGAGGTTTCCAGAGATGGGTCTGACCCAGCCTCAGTAGCGGCCTGTGCAGAGGAAGAGGAAGTCTGGGACTAGCAGCTGGAGCCCAGCGCACACTAGGAGCCCTCGGCTGGGTCACCATCACCCTGCTCCTCCCCAGCACTTGGTAGTTAAAGGGGCCTTGAGCTGCCTGTGTGTGACCACAGCAATCCTCTGACCATGAGGCCCTGGGCAGTTGCCTACTCGCCCACCTGTAAGGCCAGCCCCACCCCTGCCAAAAATTAAAGACCCCCCCCCAAAACCATGCCACCCTCACTTCTGCGCTGCTGCCTTCAGAGCTGGGTTCCTGGCTAGCAGTCGCCGCTCTCTTGCTTCCCAACTCTGTGAAATCTGGTCTCCCCTACAACAGCCAGATTTCATGGGAGAGATCAGATTTCACGTTCCATTGTGCATTTTTCATGGCCATGAATGTGACAGAGCCCTACTTATGAATGATTCATCTGTGGACAGCTGCAGGATCCAGGCCTTAGAGTTGATACTGGAAACACTTACATATGAACGGTGTATTATGCACAGCAAGTAGTACTGCTGAGGTAATAATAAAGAAGTGTCTTATATAATATGTGCCTAGGCTATTTACTGTGCATTGAATGTAAATGTTTTCTTTTCTTCCTGCAGATGTTAAGCACCGAAGTTATTTGTACCACTGTGGAAAGGGGACAAGTTTGGAGGGGTTTGGGGTTAAGGTTCTGGACTAGAATTCAGGGGGTCTGGATTCAGTTCACAGTTGTGTCAAACTTTAAGTGAAAACCTGCCTCTATTGACGTTGATGAGAATTTGAGTTGAATACAACAAGGATTTCATTCAGGGTGTGACCTTGGGTAAGTCACTTCTCTCTCTGTGCCTTAGTTCCCAATCTTCTGCTTGTACGATGTATCCCTTTCTACCAGCCTTTGTTGTGTTGCTTTAGAATATAGATTTTCAGGGCAGAGACTGTCTTAAGATAGGTTTGCATAGTGACTAGCATGATGGAGCTCTCATTTTGGTTGGGGAAATGTAGGTGCTTCTGTCTAATAAAGTATTTGAAGGCCATCACTGAAGAGAATGTTCAACACAATTCAGATGTGCCTGTAAGGCTGAATGCCCAACTGGTGATGGAACAGGCAGCTCAGGAGACTGATAATGGGATTTACTTCTAGATCAGCACTTTGAATGTTGTCCATGACAGTAGTGATAGAAAGGCACTGACAGTTATTCAGTTGCTTGTTTAAAATGACCTGGTGATCTCAGCCTAATTCTTAGTGGACAGGTGTCCACAGTATAGAAGCCCCCGGCACTCGTTTTAGAAGTGTCTGGAAACTGTTAACTCTTTGGGGCAGGACTATCTTGATATGTGTTTGTACACAGAAGCACTAGAACCAAGAGGCGCTATCACACTACAAAAATAGGTTAGGAAAGGAATGGACAGAGACATTAAACTAGCTTCCTCCTGGTTTGGGTAAGTGTGGTGTTTAGATGCTGCTTGTATTATTAGAACTGGGAGCACTGGCTGTTGGGAGTCTGAAAGGACAGGAAACAGGAAGGAGGGGGGAGGAGCCGAGTGAGAGTTACAGTGTGTGCAGCAGCAGCTTGGTAAAGAGATTTCCACTGTAAATAAAGTTCTGTTCAAGTTTGTGAATACCTGGCCTGGGTGATACAACAGTAGGTTAAAGAGGAGACTCATTACCGTGCCAGCTCACAGGGCCCCTATGTTTCTCTTCGGTCGATCATAGAGTCTTAAACATCACTTAAAAATGAAATTCACCTAAAAATAAATAGCAATGGGTCTTTGCAAACGTAAGGCCTTATCCTGCAAACATTTGTGTGTATGAGTAACTTGACGCGTGCGAGTCATCCCATTCAAGGCATACTCGGGCAGCTAAAGTTGCAAGTGTACGTGCTTGCAGGGTTGGCCCCTTAGCTGGGAACCAGAGTATGGATAATACTATAGAGCTTTTCACTGTATTGGAACAATGGCATTAAACAGCCTAGAAAATAACCTCTCTCAGAAAACAGTATTGCAACAAAATGCCAACTGCACAGGAGCAAGTGCTCACATCTTTCTGCTACTGAACTATGTTAATTTAAAACCCAGGATTCTCTTGAAAAAAAAATTCACCCTCACATTTTGTAAATCAGAAAGTTTCCCAAGATTGTATCCATTTCTGCATTTGCAAAATATATTTAACTTAGAAGCATCCTCTTTTTTCCCCTGACATAATTGCTTACAAGAGGAGAGCTAAAACACAATCTCAAGTGTAGTAAAGGTAATTGCTGCACTTACTGCTCATGTCATGTTGATGTATTACTATGTATCAAAGGTCACAGTTCTGTACTCATACATTATCAAATTTGAAAGAGCAATATTCGGTTCTGACCAACCTTTAAACTGCTCACAATGTGTGTGAAAATGGATGGAAGGCTACCTTGGGTTTAGAAAAAAAAAAAAAAACCCATGTTTCGGAAGCTGAGAGGTCAATGAGCCAGACTGACAGGGTTAGATGGCAGTACTATGAATCTAATACTCTCTTAGATTATCAATGAGGTGCAGTGCAATGATCACAAGCTAAAACAGCTACGCTAATGAAAATGAAACAGTCTACAAAAATTAGGTGTTACAGGCCTGTGACATAGGGCAGAACCTTGTGGACAATAATGCAGAAATAAGGACATAAATCACCATTTAGAGACAATAAAACTGATAATACCTACCCTGAAATGTTTACGTGTCTATTGAAAGGAATATCCCAGGACAAAAGCCTGCAGCTTCACAATGCTGTACTTTCTTGGGAAGTTGCACTAAAGGCAGGTGAGGTTCTTGAATACCCCTACCCCATCGCACACACAAAATTGAGTAGTTATTTGCCATCCTTATCTTAGAGGGTAGGGGGCTGTTCATGCCATGATCCAACAATTGTTTGCTGTACAGATAAATTGGTCTTATTAGAATCTACTCAACCCTGAACAATTTCTGTATTCTGCCTATACCTCCAATGCAATGGTAGAGGTGGGGGATGGGGAAGTCAAGGGGAAATCCCCATAACTGTGTCAATAGCACATATAGTCATTTTAAGAAGACATGAAATCTAATTGTATTTGATCACACACAATTAGAGGAGAATGGATTATTAATAAAGAACCACATCACCCCAGAAAGAGACCACAGATAATGTGAAACCATTGAAAGGAGAACTTGAAAGGAGAACTAAATATATGTGCCTATGAAAAATTTGGGCAAATCCCAAAGCCCTTATTTTGTAGCACAGGTAACTATTAAGCATGTACAGTGCATCAGCTTTGTTTCAACTATAACCATAGTTCAGATCAGATAATAAAACTTTCAATGGCCTTTCCAGAATCATTGTTCCTACAGTAAGATGACAGAAAAGGGAGAACACACATTTACACAGTGGACTAAATAATTTTACCAAGCTAGAGTGTAGGGGTATGTCTACAAAGCAAAGAAAACCCTGTGGCTGGCCCAGGCGAGCCGACTCGGGCTCCTGGGGCTCAGACATCCGGGCTGTTTCATCGCTGTGTAGACTTCTGAGCTCAGGGGTCCCAGAGCTCGGGCTCCAGCCCGACCTAGAAGTCTACATAGCAATGGAACAGCCCCACAGCCCGAGCCCCACCAGCCCATGTCTGCTGGCATGGGCATGGGCCAGCCACAGTTTTTTCTTTGCTGTGTAGACAGACCCTAAGGGGGGACTGCTCCGGGCTACTTGTGCCTCATTCAGAGCTTTGTTGGGTCCTGATGGAGGACAGGTGTTCCCTATAGAAAGCCAGAGAGGAACAGGAAATAGGGAAAGTCGGCTAGCTAGATTGAACTGGCTGGTCAGGGGAGATGAAAGTGATAAATTATACTGAAAGCAGGCTAGAAAATGTGGACAGAGAAAGTATTGAGGACAACTCGATGCAAGCAAGGAAAAAGAAAAGGGTAGATTCTTTAGAACCAGCAGAAGGAACAGCAAGTGGGAAGGAAGGAATGGGACAGGCGGAAAGTTATATCATAGTAAAATCCCTAGCTAGGGAATGTCAGCTCCCTGAGGATTGCAGAGTGGTTCAAAAAAAAAAAAAAAAAAAAAGTGTTGGAGATATAATAAAAGCTAGGAAACTTCCTGGTGGAGGCTTGTTAACAGAGTTCAAAAACAAAGAAGAAGAAGTAGGGAAGCTCCTTAAAAGAAAGATGCTAGGAAACCTAAAAATAAGCTGTCAGCTATCTATGTTCCTAATTGAAACGAGAGGGGTAGTATATGGTGTGCCACTTGAAATGTCAGAAGAGGACATAATGCCAGGAGTTGGTGAAGATGAGGGGATACATGCTAAGAGGCTAATCAGCAAAAGTGGAGGTGATAACAAGCCCCCCACAATTATGCTGGTCACATTTAAGACAAGGACATTCTTCAGATTATCTGATACCCTAAAGTTACTAAGATGTATTTACCTCCTCCACTGGAATGCTTTAGGTGTCAAAGGTTTGGTCAAATAGGAAATAATTGCAAAGGGAAATTAAGGTGCAGCAAGTGTAGAGGTAACTATTCATATGATGGATTGTGAGGAAGGGACAGAACAAAAATGTTGCAGCTGTGGAGGAAGACACAGCTCAGCATATGGAGGATGTACTGAGGCAAAGCAAGCTAGAAAAATACAAAAAACTAAAATCATTAATAACTTCTCATATGCAGAAGCTGCTAGGAAACACCTGAAAAGGAAAAAAAGGAGGAAAAAAGAAAACTCAAGATGAGGACAGGGATTAGAAAGCAACAAATTACTGGAAAGAAGGCAATGAATGACATCAGGGTAAAAGCAGATGACGTGCTACTTACAGAAAAAGAGAGACGTTGCATTTATGACTGAAGTCATAAATTATACTTCTCAGACAGGAAAAAAACAGAGAAAATGAGAATTATAAGTAAAGCTGCTGAAAAGTACCTATAGGGGAGCAACCTATCAGCAGAATACTTTCCTAAATGAAGGAAGTATTCAAAGTTAAGAGAATGGGTGTGACTATTTTTTAGCTGGAATGCACATAGCATTATAGCACATGAGCAGGAATTAAAGACTCATATTATTGATATGATGACAAAGCCTGGTATAATATGCATACCAGAGACTTGGCCAATACAAAAAACCATGGATGTGGTATAGATAGATATGAGAGAAATAGGACAGGGCATGGGTATCTGTACCCTTGTTAAGGAGAACCAGAACTACTTTGAAGTAGATGTTAAAAAGCTAAATCTCAAGTATAATGCTGTTGATACACTGACACAAATCAACTCTGCATCTCTCAGACCACATAATGCTTCTAACCCATGCAGAAAACTAGAGGCTACAAAACTGAAAGAATTAATTGCATATGTCACACTCCCATACATTATCTGCAGTGATCTGAACAGATGCAAAAGATTGTGGGGAAGCAGGACAAATGATAAGAATGGAAAATGTCTAGAGGAATTTTTTGAAGGTAATGTAGTAATATTAAATAATGGAACACTTACCAGGTTCAATGCGGTGGATGGAAACCTCTCTTGCCTAGACCTGTGAATAGCTTCTAGTAACATAGCAAGCAAATGCTGCTGGGAAATTTACAAAGAGAAGGGAAAGTGACCACTTCCCAATGTTAATTACATATCCAGGAAAAGGAAATAAATACCACCCTCACCTGGAACCTAAAAAAAGCAAATTGGAAACTCTTTAGACACAAAAATGAAGAATATGTGGGCAAGCAGTGTGTAAGTGAGCATATTGAGGAATTCTGTAGTATTACCACCCAGGGAATTATAAAGAGACAGCCTGGCTATCCCTAGGATACCAACTTTAATTAAAGATAGGAAAAGTGTACCGTAGTGGAACAAGGAATGTGACAAGGTAGTTAAAGAAAGGAACAAGGCTTATAAGAAAGCAAAAAACTACATTAACTGGTGAGGAGTTAATTACATATAAAAAAGTAAGGTAGTTGCACAACGGGCTATAAAAAGGACAAAAAGAAAAGCTGGAGGAAATACTGTGGAAAAATAAATAAAGATACCAATACATCAGAGGTATACAAGCAACTTTGGAAAATGAACGGAATAAAGCGTGAAAGCAACGCAGTATCAAGACTTGCGGTGAAAAGCCATGGAGAAAATAAGCGCCAGCAAAGAACAAGTGACAGAGAGTCCTGTGGCACCTTTAAGACTAACAGATGTATTGGAGCATAAGCTTTCGTGGGTGAATACACTTCGTCAGACGCATGGAAAAAGTGGAAATTCTGACCACCATGTTTCAAAAAGTCAGTAATGACAAGGACCAGAGGATAGAAATTAGGGAAAGGAAAAGAACATCCCTTAATAATAATTCCGAAATGAAGAGCTGGGAGGCAGATGTGGATCTTATTTGAAATGAAAACTTCAGTGTGAGGGAACTCCAAAAAATGAAAATAAGGAGGAAAAGCACTGCCCCAAGCAAGGACAAAATAAGCTTTGAAATGTTCAAACACGTAGGTGACGAAAGCCTGAGGGGTAGCCGTGTTAGTCTGAATCTGTAAAAAGCAACAGAGGGTCCTGTGGCACCTTTAAGACTAACAGAAGTATTGGGAGCATAAGCTTTCGTGGGTAAGAACCTCACTTCTTCAGATGAAAGCCTGAGGGTAGTACTAAAATTATACAATAGCATATGGAGAAAAGGGGAAATACCTGAAACATGTCATTATTGTTTCCGTGAGGAAACCAGGCAAGATGCACTGCAGGCCTGAGACATACAGGCCAACTGCCCTCACAGCACGTTTTGGTAAAATGGAGGAAAAACTGGTGACAGAGATTAGTAGCCTACTTAGAAGGAAACAGGCTCATAGATGGAAGTGGGTTCAGAAGAGGTAGGAGTGCAACTGACCACATTGCAAAGACACACACAGAAGAACAAAGAACACATGATAGTGACCTTCCTGGACATAGGAAAAAAACTATGTGTTATGGAGAGAAGGATTATTATATAAACTGAAAACCATGGTTATTGTAGGAAGAACATACACATGGATCAGAGATTTCCTAAGCAAAAGAACTATGCGAGTCCAAGAAGGGAAAGCCTTTTTCCAATGTATATCCCATTACAAATGGAACTCCATATGGGAGCGTCATTAGCTCATTCTTTTTAACATCATGATAAATGATCTTCTAAAGGGAATGAGTGCAGGAATAGGCATCACATTATTTGCTGATGACTGTGCCATATGGACCAAAAGCTGAAACCTTGAAAATGCCACCAAACAAATCAAGTATGTCCTTCAGGGGAAAACAGAAAGAGGAAGAAAAAGTGGGGCTTCAAGTTCTCCATTGATAAAGTTAAGGGAGTGATCTTCACAACACAGAAGATTCAAAAAGTCATACAATTATATTGATATGACTAGCAGATAAGGATAGTGAAAAAGGACAAATTCCTAGCTAGAATATTTGATAACCAGCCCATTTGGATGGAGCTTATTGAAAATATTATAGATAAGTGCAAAGGAAGAATCAACTTACTTAAAAGTACATCTGAAATCTCCTGGAGAGCAGATAAAAAACAAAACCAGTGATAAGGCTATACAGAGTGCTAATCACAACTATTAGCGAGTATGGCTGCCAGGCCCGTAGGTCAACATCAAAAACAAATCTGAGAAATCTAGACTCTCTCCAAGTTTAGGCATTGTATATAGCATATAGTGCTTTCATTACTGTGCATGTAATGTCTATCATGTTTAGAATGAAGCTCCTAGACTTACCTTTTATGCCAAAGTACTAGGTAGTCTTGATAACACACCGAGCTAATATATACTGATTGCTGAGAATTAAGTGGAGAGCGGGTAGGACAAAAACTCAAAAATCCTCCAGGTAAGCAGGGTAAATAAGTGGATAAAAGGAACTCAGTGAAAAGAAAAGCTTGAAAGAGACCACAATCAATAGCTATGGGAATCCATCCCTCTCCCCTTAGATCGACATGGAATTATATAATAAAATAAACAAAAACAAGAAAAATTATAACGATACATGATATAGCAAATCAATATATCTGTGTCAGCTGAATACTGCAAGTGTACATACAGTACTGTATGTAATGCTGGTTCCAAACAGGAAGGAACGGGGAGAGTGGGAACAGCTTTGTGTACACCTGCATTCAGACTCAAGAAAGCTATAAGCTAACAGGGATACTGATGGCACTAATCTGGGCCTTAGATGTGGAGTCAGACAGGACAGCCATGGCAGCTGACTCCTTATCAGGGCTGCACGCACTATACAATGGCAAGTCTGACAGCAGAAACAGTATACTTAATGAAATATTACTGCTAACAACTGAATTAGACCATAGTAAAAGCATGGATCCTGGTGCATATAGGAACAGCTGGCAACGAATTGGCCGACAGGCAAAAAATCCTATTAAGCATGAATGAATTGACCTAGAGATCCCCTGTTTAAACTGGAATTTAAACACTTCATCAAAAATGAGCCAAGGAAGGAATGGAAAGAACTGTGGGCATATGAAATGAGGGGGAAAAAATTCCATTAAATATGCCCAATAGTTGAAAATGTTAATGTTATCCGAAGCCCTGAGAGGAAGAGTGAAGTGGCTTTATTCAGAATTTTAACAGGGCATTGTGGATTAAAGTAGTAATCTATTTCTAATCAACAAGCATAAGGATGGACTATAAGAAACATGTAATGTCCAGGGAATGATAGATCATCTCTTATGGAATTGTGACGACTGGATCAGTGAAAGGAGATATTCATATGGAAAAAAAACTTAGAAACCTTAAAGTAACATTTTTTTCTTTGTAACACCTATACAAAATACAAGGAAAATGGCTAGTGTGCAATTCTTTAAGAATACTGGGAAATCTACAAAATCCAGTGAATGGTGGTCAGACTCGGGAAGTGAGTCTGCTGCACCACTCCCAAGAAGAAGGGCCAGGGAGAGGACGTTTAGGAAACTGCAGAGAGTGAGAAAGACTCCTGGAGGGAAGAAACAGCAGGAGAGTTTGGAAGGAAGAGCCAGTAGGCAGAGCTCCAGCCAGGGGAGAGAGACAACTGAGTTCTGTTTTGACAGACTGTTTCCAACCTGAGTGGAATGGGTGAAAGGCAAATCAAAGGGACCAGGGAGAAGAACTGCTCAAGCCCCAGAAGGAGGGCTATGGGTTCCATTAGTCAAGAAGGAAGGGTTTGGGTCTAGTGGGCCACTGGAGACTGTGAGCAAGATTAAATAAGTAGATCCCACCCAGGAGGTGTAATTTTATTTGAAATACTGTGGGCTGTGTAGTTCTTAAGAAGCCTAGACCAGGAGGAAACAAAGGCAAGGTGCTTCTCTGGCCATAAGGAGGCAGCTGACCCTATTACATAGAACAACTGAGCTTTACTGAAATATACCAGATCTCAACAGGTAAGCAAAAGCTTAACATTTTTGCAGATTGCAATCCACAGAAACTAAGAGAGAAAGAGGTATTTCATGGTAAGGCATATCTACCTTGATGATACATTCAGAGCATATGCTGGCAGATCCCTTTACAATTGACTTTACTGGGGCTCCATTTCAGCACAGAGGTTCACTTGTATATGATCCACTTGTATATAAGGACTGGGGGCCATAGCGAATCTGAATTACTTTTCTGTCCAGTTGAAAAACCCCATTTGATTAAAGCTATTGTTTATATAACATATTCTTTGAATGCACTGTAAAGGCTATTACAGCAATATGACTGGGCCAAACTATACATATGTTGTATTTTCTATCCCTGTTTCTCTGGTTAGAGATATAGCTCAATAAATAACTGTTTATGTACTAAAGTCCATACCATCCTATATCCAGAATGTGTAACATAGTTGACTTAACATTGCACTAGGAACCTTAACATTTGCATTTCTTGACTTTTTATCCTAAAGCAGGCAACATAATTATAGAAAGAATCAATTACAATTGAATTGTCTTGTTTTATTTAAAAAGTTAATATGCACAATATTAATAATTAAATGGTTCTAATTAGGCTTTAAATGAATTCACAGCTCATTAATGTGAATGGGAAGAACAACTTTCCTCACTGAGATGAATGGGGTGGGGCACAAGTCCAGTCTTCACTCTTCCCATTTTACCAGAGAGTTTTCTACAAGTCTAGGTTAGTGGAAGAAATGCACGTCCATTTTCTTTGGAAATGAGACAACCAAATTTCATTTTTAAGTTTAACTTTAACACTTACAGAATGCAACAAAACTGTGGAGAAACCCTAAAAACTTGTGAGATTCTCCAGTTTTTACAACCTCAATTTTCTCTTATCCTGGCTATTTAGAGAATTTTGCTGGGTATATTTCAGTCAGCCAGTTGCAATCACCCTTGTGAAAGTTGCTTCAGCAACAAAGAACAGCAGCCACTGTCCCACAGTGCCTTTGGGCAAGGCAGGGAAAATGCCTAATGATCTCACAAAAGGGGAAGGGTTTGTTAGGCTGTGCTGGAAAAATATTAGTGACTTCTTACTGAGCATGCTCCCAAACATAGCATGGAAGCTTATAACCATCTAGCCAGATATTAGAAGTTTGCTTATTTCAAATACTGTGCTCACTGTGCCTTGAAAAGGAGAGAGAAATGCATGTGATGGGAATTGTAGGTCAATATTAGTACATTATGTGAACGAGAGGTGTATCGGCTTCTATTAATTCTCTTTGCAGTCCTGCAGAATCTCTTTGCAGTTTTGGTATGTTCTGGAGTAATCCTGAAACATGCTAGTCTTATACTGGTGGCAGGCCTTATGCTGAGTAAAAAGCATGTTAGGATTAGAAATAGTATTTTATTTTTTCTGGATACAAATAAAGAGACTGATTATAAAATGTTGTTATATAACCCAAAGATGATTAAAGTACAATGAAGTGATTTAAGTTTTGCAGTGTTGCCAACTCAGGATTTTATCATGAGTCTTGAAAAACTTCATTTTTTTAAACCGTCCTAATATTCTGGGGTTTATCTGACCTGACTGTGCACAAAAGTGTAAATTAGAATTTTCATGCCAAACCTGTGCACCTTCATACTTTAAGTATTCTTAAACAAGGATGAAATCAATCTTTCCGCATCGGTTTTATCATCCTACCTGCTGTGGTTTTTGTGCAGCAAACAAAGTCACGAAGCAAGTAATGGGCTCAGTTCGACCCCTCAATATTAATCAACAGGGAAAATGAAAGTACTACACTACCAAGGTCTTTGGAGGTCTCTTGGACCCCAAACAAGTACAAAAAATTAAATAAAACACAATAGGCAAACCACTGTCTCTTAGACTCAGACTTTAAGGCCAGATGGGACCATCATGATCATCTAGTTTGATCTCCTGCACATTGCAAGCCACAGATCACCACCTATCCAATCCTGTAATAGGCCCATAATCTCTGGCTGAGTTACTGTACTCCTCAAATCATGATTTAAAGACTTCAAGTTACAGAGACTCCACCAATTACATTAGTTTAAAGCTGAAAGTGACCCATGCCCCACGGTTCAGAGGAAGGCGAAACCCCTCCGGGATCTCTGCCAATCTGACCTGGCGGAAAATTCCTTCCTGACCCCAAATATGGTGATCAGTTAGACCTTAAGCATGTGGGCAAGACCCACCAGCAAGACCCCAAACACATACAAATATTTAAATAAAACGTAATAGTCAAACCATTGTCTCTTCTTTCTTTAAGTATTCTCAAGCTATGATGAGGACAACCAGTCAGTATTGGTTTTGTCTGTATAGCGGTTGTACTTTTAGTGTAGCAAAAATGTCACTCAAAAGATATTGGTGTCAGTTAGATCCCAAATTAATTACTGTATGTATTCCAGCATCAGATAGAAATGACGACGATAAAAAATATGGTTTTTGTTTTTTTCCAAAATGCACCAAAAGGATCTCAGGGGACTGTGAGATGTCTGAGAACACTTGCCTCATGTATCATACAATTGTTCAGCCAATTGAGTTTCTTTGAAGATAACGTTGTCAAACAATCTCTGGGACACCTATACTTGCTATGAAGAGCTTCTGGAGAAGCCACAATTGTCAGACACGTTTTCTGGCAAGCCCACACTTGACAGCTACTGTTGCTGGGGCAAAGACTCGTTGCACTCTGCATGTCTGAATGCATACCGTGTTTGGATTTTGTTGAATTACACACAGCATAATAAATCCCTGAGTAATAAATCTCAGCGACCTGGATACCAAAATGGTGAAGCCACTGGTGCAGGTAAGGAACATTGCAGCTGTGCCTCAGGGTTCCAGAGAAGCAGCATCTAGTGTGCTGGGTACTGAACAGAGCCTAAGAAACCGGAAGATGTTACGTCTGTTTCAGAGAATGACAGAAAAAGACATCAAAAAATGTTCAAAGTAAAACCCCAAACAAAGTAAAACCTGTGTATGTTCAGAACATGTCACCTATTTGCGCCATTTGTTCATAGTAGTAGACCATTTACTGCCACTTTGCTGTGCTACCTAGTTTCATTGTCTAAACCTGGGGTCAATTAGACCTCAACACCTGTATAGTTATAGCATTTTTAAAATGTGTTTGATCATGGGGCCTCTCTCTTTCTCTTCTTAAATCGGGGTTTTCCCTCTTCATGACTTGGCCTTCTGGCCAGGTCACTAATATAATCCTCCCCTTCTAGGGTAACAGTCTTTCCAGGCCTGCTGTCCGGTGGCATTTCCAATGCTCCTGTGCCTGCTAGGGAACCCCCTGCCTACCACACCGGGTTCCATTCCAGGGACCCTATAACAAGCAACCAAGATCTGCACAGTCCTACCCCCTACTTCTGTTTCCCTGTGCTTCTTCCTACCTTGCCCTCAGGTTTTCTTTCACCACAACTCTTCTGGGGTTGACCCTTCTTCCAGGGCTAGAACCACAATGCTTATTCTCCCTCTTGGGTTTTCTCCTCCCCTTCTCTCTGCTCCCAGAGAGTCGCTGCAGACTCTCCCCCTGCAGGCCCCTTCCTCTGCAAACACTTCCCAGGCACTTTTGCTGACAGTATGAAGGAATTAATGGGCAAGTTATTCAGTGATGCCATTAGGACAGGGGTAAAGTACAGTACAGAAGACACAGGTTATGTCTACACTCTAATTAAACACATGCAGCTGACCTGCGTCAGCAGACTCGGGCTCATGAGGCTCGGGCTGCATAACTGCAGTGTAGACGTTCGGGCTCAGCCTGGAGCCTGGGTTCTGTGACCCCATGAGGGGAGAGGGTCTCAGGAACCTGAGCTCCAGCCTGAGCCCAAACGTCTACACCACAACTTTACAGCCTCGCAGCCCAGGTCAGCTGCAGGTGTTTAATTGCAGCATAGATATACCCAAAGGGCCCCTCTTTTACCCCTGTAAGACACAAAGTAACTTGTAAGGAGGAGTTATTTTAACTTCCGATTTTCTTTCATTATTCCCATTTTATAGAGATCAGAAATAACTGCATGATGGCAGCAACTGAAATTATATTTTTTATGAAATAAAATATTTAAATTACAAAATAAAAGGGGTACAGAGTCAAAACACATTAAAGGGGAAGCAATTGTGTTTTTTGTACACCTGAAACTTACACCGGAATAACACAGCAATTAGGACTGTCGACTAATTACTTTTTGGTATTGACATTTTTCTTAAAGTTTTCAAACAGCCAAAAGCCATTTTTTTCCAAGCTAAATGTTTGAGCTTGTTTTTTCAATGAAAACCCAAAAACTTTCATTAAAAATTGACATTTCCCTTGCAAATATCAGTTTAGATGAAAAAGACATTTTTCTTAAAAAAAGAAAAAAAATTAATGAAAAAATTTCAACCAACTCTACTTTTTATAACTATACCCCCAACCTTCAGTTCCATGGATAGGCTGTGCATGCAGCCCTAACAATTACTATTTTTAAGTGGTTCTAGGACACCAGATAAGTGCTCCATGAGAACAGGCACCTGCAAGAGGCAATTCGCAAAGGAGAATGCTATATAGGAGACCACTTTGCATGCAGGGACCTAAACTCATGTCATTTTAACTTCTGAAACACTAACATTCACCTGTTGGCCACTCCACTCACGAGGCTTATAACCAAAGTGCAAACAAAACCTTACTCGTAATAGTGCTAAAGGAGGCTAGAGAAAATGTCTCAACTTGCTTAGTTAATTTGTTATAATACCTTGAGCTTCCTTTCTGAAAAGTAAGCTTTATATATACACAAGTCACTGAAATACAAAGGAAAGCAGCAGATATAGGTATGTACTTGTACCAAGATAACACTCTTGCGTTTTTAGATCGTTTTCAGCCAAATAGTTCCCATAACACTTTACAAAAAATTAATTGATATCTTAGGATGGGAAATTTAGCATGTTGAACATATTTCTAGTAAGATGTATGTGTATCCCCCTTAGCACTTTACTTGTATACTGTATCCCTTTTCTCCTCCCTCTGGTCTGAGACAGTACATTCTTAAGACAGAGACAGTGTGTTTTATTTGGGAGCACATTTTGGATGCCAGCATGGACTAAATCAATATCTGCATATTGTGTGTATATGTGCTAGTGAAATGACGTGAAGCCAGTCATATGACAAACATTGCATTTATTATGCTCTTTTGACTACCTCATCTGCACTCTGCCCACGGGGCCTACTTCTAACAATCCAAGAGCATCTTAAGGCAGCTGCAATTAACATGTTCCATAAAAATATTTCCCTGAAATATGGAGCTTCCCCTCAACACAACCCCTAGTCAATGACAGGTTCAAATTTGATATCTTAACCATGAAGGTAAAAAAATAGCATAACTGAAAACTGAAGATTACCAGCTTTCAAATGAAACTACTTGTGTCCCTCTCACTTGTCAATATATGAAACCTAAAATCATATTTAGCAGGAAAGTACACTGTTTTTTGGGATAATTTAATCTATCCTCCAAAGGTGTACAAATGACTCAAGAGAAACTGGTTTTGCAGACAGAAAGACATGAAAAATGTTGTTTGCAGCATTGTTGTAGCCGTGTCGGCCCCAAGATACGAGAGAGACAAGGTAGGTGAGAGAATAACTTTTATTGAACCCACTTCTGTTGGTGGACAGGACAAGCTTTCAAGCTTCACAGAGCTCTTCCTCAGGTCTGGAGAAGGTAGCAGAGTGTCCAAACTAAATACAAGGTGGGACAGATTGTTAAGCAGAGGTTCTCTCACGTAGGAGACTACTTAAAATGAAGTGGAAAAATGCACCATGAAACTAACAATATAATCAATGATATTTTAATCCAGATGACCTGAACTCCCTCAGACTTCCACCACAACTTCAACCACCACTACCCATCCAATGAACTCTCTGGAATACTCCCACTCTAGCATCAACTTCCTGGACACCACAATCAGCTTCAGCAATGGAACACTACATACAACTATATACAAGAAACCCATGGATCACCATACTAATTGCCACACATCCAGTGACCACCCCAGATACACTAAGATATTTTATGTACAGACAGGCACTCAATTTGCTCCAAAGAGGAAGTCTGGGATACACACCAAAACTCACTAGAAATCACCTCCACCAAACAAGGACTCGCCCACCAGAGAAGTAGATCATATCATGGAATGGCCACCCAAATACCCTGGGAGAACCTGCTTCAATACAGAAAAAAACCCACTGACAGCACACCCCTAAGGTGTCACCCACCACACCAAACTAAAACCCATACGGGGTATCAAATAATTACAATCCATACTTGATAGGGGCCACTTCCTGAAAGAAATCTTTCCCAAACCTCCTCTTGTAGCCTTCAAACAACTGCACACCAACCTGCCAAGCACATCATCAGAAGCAAGCTTCCCACAAACCAGGACATACCAATTCAAAGTGGAACCAAACCCTACCAGCACAACAGACAAAACCTGCAAGCCTGCACACAAAAACTGCTACGAGTATTAATTACTCCCCCCGCAAAACACACCTTTCAGGATCCATGGGTCCTACACATGCCTATCACAATATGGGGTGTACCTCATTCAGTGTATCAAATACCCCAACAACTACTATGTGGGTGAAACCACACAATCACTAAGCTCTCAAATGAACTCGCTCAGAAAAAATGATAAGAGACATAAAAGACAAAAACACCCCATTACCTGTCGGTGTACACTTTTCACAAAGCAATCACTCCATGTCTGACCTCTCAGTCCTAATCCTCAAAGGAAACCTGCAGAGAGAGCCTGGGAATTTAAATTAATAACTCTGCTGTACTCTAAAAAAACATGGACCTAACGGAGACACTGGTTGTATGACTCATTACAACAATTTGTAACACGCACTACTGCCTGCTAACCCTTAATTACCCACTTCATTCTAAGTTGTCTCCTATAGCATGCATGAACCCCTTATGCCTAACTATCTGTCCCAACTTCTATTTAATTTGGACACATTGGTTACCTTCCCCAGACCTGAAGAAGAGCCTGAAAGCTTGCCCCTTCCACAAACAGAAGTTGGCTCAATAAGAGATATTACCTCATGAAAATATTAATATTTTAACAATACTTGAAAATATTTTTTCTGTGCAACGAGGCACATGCAGAGTACATGATGGTGCGGAAGAGGTTTGACTGACAATTATTTGGGATGGTCTGCATTACTCTGTGTCAGACACAAATGGTTTATTCAGGCCATCCCAAACATGTCAATAAGACTTCTAATATAAGAGAATACATAATAGTTATACGTTCTGCATACACAAACCAATGAAATATCACCACCTCGGGGGTGAAATGTGACATCAGCTTAACAGTGTAAAGCAACTAATTAAAACTCCAAGGATAATTTTAGGCAGGTAGAATATAACTAGACAATATGGAAATTGGTTAGGATGATGTGGATCAAAGTCCTTTCTGCAAGTACTACACGGAATTTTTAAAGACCACCAACTACCAGGATCTCTGTTTTACATGCCACTCTTAGGAGGGCAGCTCCAGCAGTAAAACCACTCAACTGTGCTACAAGGTTTTGTTTTTAAAACATAATGGCAGCTCTACAGTAATCAGCTAAGTGGAAACAACTAAGGCCTTGTCTACACTACCAGGATAAGTTGACCTAAGTTACGCTACTCCAGCTATGACTATGTGAATAACGTAGCTGGAGTTGATGTAGCTTAGGTCGACTTACTGTGGTGTCTACACCACACTGCATTGACAGGAGACGCTCTCCTGTCGACTTACCTTATTCTTCTCGGGGAGCTGGAGTACCGGAGTCGACTGGAGAGTACTCTGTGGTCAATTTAGCAGGTCTTCACTAGACCCTCTAAATCGACCCTGCTGCATCGATTGCAGCAGCATCGATCCCTGGTAAGCGTAGACATGGTCTTAGTAATTCAATGTGCTGTTAACCAAAAAAACTGGAATTGTAAATTAGGCACATTTAGAAAACAGTGGAATGTATTAACATAACTCTACAAAAAGCTTCTAGGTTAATTACCAGCCCAGTTCAATTCTACCAGCGAAGTCACATAAGTACTAAAATACATGCTCTTTATAAAGCAAATTGACATATTCCTTCAAGAGTCTCCATAAACTGTTATAGTTGCTATATAGCACATGAAGTTTTCCCATGATTTCTGGAAAATACAAAGCAAATATTGTTGCTAGATAGTCTTTATTTTCCTTTAACAAAAACACAAAGGCACAAAATTCACTTATATATTGTCATTATTATACAGGTATAAATAACGCTCAGTATTCAAGTACAGTCAAGTAGAGACTTCCTATACCTTATGTAAACACAAACTAATTTTGTATATCATGTGCCTTCGGCCCATCTGCACACAGGTAATGCCAAAGGAGTTACAATACAGCTTAGTGCTGTTTAACTGCATTCTGTCAAAAAAGTTCAGACAATGACTAAGCTGTTACAGTTATGACACTTTCACACTGCTTAAGCTGAATGCCTAAAGACATTTTAGCCTGTAAACATCTAGATATTTAAAAGTCATTCAATCAATTTTAATGGGTAAACATTAAAAAAAATCCTAAAAGTTCACAAAACCAAAACTCCACTAGATAAGTTGTTGCTAATTACTGCAGCTTATGTTCAATACCTAAAACTTAGTATGCATTTGGTTAAGTGTATGGAAAATAACCCTGTAGGTAAATTTTAGTTTTCAAATATACAAAACTAAGCTAAAGCGACCTGTGATTGTGTTAGACTTCAACCAACTATACATTCTGCAGTGCATTAGCTCACTGAAAGAATACATGCTTAATTTTCAATATCCAGTAGTGCACATAGCTTCGACGTACTGTGGTAGTGAGGCAGTCTGAGCTCAAGAGAGATTTTAATTTGAACCATTTTCAAAAAGCCCACCTGAAGAGTAACAACTGGCATGAACAAAGCTAAGGCACTTGAAGTACTTATTCTGCTTCTGGGACAGACTCATCACTTTGTTCAGTTGGAACAGCGGAATCGATTTTTGTAACTGAAGGTTCAGTTTCATTTGTTGTTTCTTCTTTCACAGCCTCTTCAGATAATTCAACCCCTTGCTGCTCAGTACTCGATGCCTCACCATCTATCTGGTCTGCCTCAATAATATGTGTAATTTGTTCTATGGGTTCTGAGAAAAAAAATGATTAAATTAATAATTTGATCACTTCCAGAAATACTGAATACACAGTTAACGTAAGGAAGTGTGGGACTTAGACTTGAACATTTTCTAAATCACAGGTTTAGGGTACTGTCACTGTATAGAAGTTCTTTATAAATACCAGGACCAACCTGCAGTGGGTTGATATTTCTCTAATGGTAAGGCCAAAAGTAAGAATTTGCAGAGTTTTTTTTTTTTTTTGGGGGGGGGAGGGAGGAGAGAGAAAAGTAGACAATGGGAGGAAAAGATATTGAAAATTCAAAGCTATCAAGGTAGGCATTTATATATTCTAGCACATTTGATACAAGATTACGCACAAGAATGTTATTATAAATTGCGAATTTAAGTGCTCAAAAATTAAGTATCAGAGTTAAGGTTTCCTATGCAACCTTAATTTAGTACCCTTGTGCATATGCATTATGATATAGTCTTTAATTACATATTCACATACCATTTTTTCCACAGGACCCCTGCCTCATTTCATGGACAGGACAGCCCAACTCTGGAATTAAATCAGAGCTGGGCAATGAAGGAGGCTGTTTGTAGGACCCTTTGCAGCTTCTGCAAGAGATGAGGCAGCTCAACTGGAGCTGACTAGGATCTGATTTGTGTGTGTTCACATACCATTTTTTCCACAGGACCCCTGCCTCATCTCTTGCAGAAGCTAGGTGGTGTGTAATATTTATAGTACTGGAGGCAGGGGGGTTTAGGCCTGCCTATAACTATAGGCCCAACCCCTCAACTACGGGGGAGGAACCAATGAGCCCAGACTACAGTTGATTTCTGGGGACAACAAATGAAAAAACAGGCATGAGAGTGAGATCAGAGGTAAAGAATAAGAGATCCAGAGGGGGACACAAAGCAGAGAACCCCAGACAGCATCCACTGCTTCTCTAAGGAATTTAGGAAGTCAGTGGACACTGCCCAGAGGAACTCTGCCCAAAGACGTAAGCGGAAAAGGGACCGAAAATAGGCCCCATGGTAACAGAACACCCCTCTGTCTAGCTTCCTCCTCCTGGAATGATGGATGGCCAGCTTGGCCAGCACCAGGAGGAGGTTGATGAGGAGGTCCTGCAACTTTGTTGGGCCCCGGATGCGGTGTGCATAGATCAGGAGGTGTGGGAAAAAATGTGGCCAGAACCGGCTCCTCCAGAGCCTCTTGCTGAGGAAGAGGGGCTGCAACCTGATGTGCACCAGGGTCTCCTCGTTGCAGAAGGGGCAGGCATCAGGGGATTTCGTGAACTGCACCACGTACATGCCTGTGCTCACAGCTCTGTGGAGGAGCCACCAAATGATATCCCTCGCAGGCTGTGGGACCAGACTGGAATATAGACTGGCCTGCCAGGATTCCTAACCCTCCTCTGGTGGCAGCAGGTCCTGCCACTTGGTGTCAGGGCAGGACACAAAGGTGAGAATGTGGATAGTATGAAGCATGAGCACATACAGATGTTCTCTGGGCAGGGTTCGGAGGCAGACTAGCTGGACGCTGTGCAGTTGGCTCAGGTAGCATGTTGGGAATGGCTGGGGAGGCTTGCAGGATAAGGGTCCAATGATGAGTTTTGGAGGGGCAGAGGTGAAGGATGGGAGGGAAGCACCCTCCTGAAGGACTTGCTCGAGAAAAGCGAGAGAAGCCGGAAGCAAGGCTGCTCTCAGCTCCTGGAGTGCACATCAGGTGATGTGCAGGATGGAAAGCCCCATGCACTGGCCTACGGTTGCAGGGTCCACCTAGCCCCTCTGATCAGAGTCCAGGTGTGTAATGAATGAGGCGGGGATGCAGGAAGAGAAAGGGTGGTGTCTCAGTTAAGAATGCTGCTCTGGAAAACACTGCATTCTATCCCTGCCTCTACACAAAGTTCCTGTGTGGTGCTAGGCAAGTCACTTAAACGAACTTTTCACAGTTGGTTACTAATTTTGTGTGCTTTATTTTCTGTATGCACAACCTGAGATCCAGATTTGAGTCTGATTTGCAAGAAGACTGAGCACTCATAGCTGCAACTGAAGTCACAGCTGTACTCTGATCATATGAACTGTTAAGTACTCTGAAAAATCAGATCCTAGTCAGCTCAAGTTGAGCACTGAAAGTTAAGGTCAGAAGTGTCCACTAATCGCCAAGCTTCCCATCTGTAAAATGGGGATATCACTTCCCTCTCATCTCTCACAGGTGTTATGAAGATACATTAATGTTTGTGATGTACACAGATACTACAGTGATGAGCACCACAGAACGGCCCCCCGAGCAAATTAATAATTTTGTCTTCAGAGGAGAGTTTCAATACCGCGCAGTAAAGGCATGGGGACACTAACTGACCAATGAGGAGGAAACAAAATATTTAATACTTCTCATTAGCTGGGCATCATTTAACCTGCACATTGAATGAGGCAGGGGTCCTCTGGAAAAAACTATATGTGATCATATAATAAGGCTTTCACAAGGGAGCAAATTAAAGTTGGACAGACAACCTTAATTTTGGCATTTCCTAACTTCTGAGTGCTCAACTTTGCAACCTTAATATTCTTTTAATGTAGTTTTTTTAAAATATAATTTACTAGGTCTTTAAGAAAGCAAACTATAAAAAACAAATTCCATTATATGGCATCATACTGACACTCATGAGGTTCACCAGCAGCGCTGGAATCTTTAAAGCCACCACACTGATCTCTGCCACTTGAGCTAATGTTGTAAATGGTAGCAGTAGAAGGCTGTCATCCTCTACATGGATCAGCACCAGAGTGGTAAGTCATACTGATGGGGGGTTCACAGATATTTGCTGACCACAAAGGAATGGGGAGATTCAGGCATCTTGGATTCCATTCCAGGGTCTAGAGGGGAGTGTGGTCTAGTGGGCACAGGCTTTTGCACATTCCCTCCAATTTGACTCCTTCTGCTCTGTCCCTCTAACCAGTCCCTGTCTAGTCTCTTCCCCACCCATCTCATCATCCCAGACTCATTAGACAATGAGATGAGGCTAAGACTCCACTCCTCAGGCTTCTCATCCCAACCAGTTTCCTGGCCCAGTCTGTTTCATCTCCCAGTTCCTCATTCAATCTGTCTCTCCGCTCCTCCTTGGCCTCTAGTCCTTCCCGCCCGCACTGGTTTCCCAGTCCCAATTATTCTCCCCAGACTCCTCATCTAGTCTGTCTCTCTTATCCCCACCCCACCCCCTGGCTCCTTGTCCCAGTCTCAGTCTCCCAACTCCCAGTCAGATTTTCTTCCATACCTTACTTCAGTCCCTGTCTCAGACTCCTTGTTCCAATCTACTCCTCTCTTTGCCCAGTTCTTATCCTCTCTGCATTCAAGTCAGGTAGCTTTCTCCTCCATGGGCTCTGGCCCCAGGGTGGGTGGGAGTGCCATTGAAAGCACAGGAGAGACACCCTTCCCCTGCTATCAGTTCCAGTGCCCAGCCGCAACGTAGCCTGGAGATTTTAGCAGCGCCACCAAGAAGTCTGAGCACGTGTGAACTGCAATTTTTCAAAAGCTTATAGCAGCCAAATTTGGGTGGATTTTCAAAGGGAAAGCAAAAGGCACATTCTTGATACAGAGACCACTCCCCTGCCAAATTTCAAGCCCCTAAACTGAAGCATAGGGGCACACTAGAGGTCTCAAAAGAAGATTCCAAGCATGTGAAAAGGTAAGTAAAAAGTAAGTTTTTATCATTTAAAAATAATTCTGGCAAAGGGCTGAACTGTTTGGGCTGAAACTTTCAAAAAAAATATTCAACCTGAGGAAACGCTATGCATAAAAAAATTCAGCATAAATGCTTAAAAGTTGGCAAAGTTATATGCAACTAAAAACAGGGTCTTATAACAGCTCCACCTATTATATAACAAACTCTGATGTTTAAAGCTTTCATGTGCAAATACAAGGATTTAATTTTACATTATAACAAATTGGTTATGATTAATGTAAATGTCTAAAGTCATTTAGATCTCAGTAACACAATTTAAATGCTAGTAAAAGCTGTAATTATAGAGGGCTAAAACTCTGAAAATGAAATTGAAAAGGACAAAATATTACAATGCAAATATCTTATTTAGTTGAAGTCTTTGAGTATTAGCAATTAGTCTTGATTGATTTAATTGAAGGAAAATACACCTACATATATCGGCCTTCCACACAACTATTGTAGATTGCTTAAGACAGATTTTAATATGTCAAAGCCATTACCATATTATAGCACTCTTAACAAAAAAACTGATTCCAACAGCCATGCATTACTTAACATCCTTGCTCAGCGTTTAGTATTAAACAAAAACATGTAAACAGAGCCTTCTTCACAGTCAGCTAATGAAGTCAACTGTCCTACCTTTGCGGTAGGGAATGTTTCCCACAACAACCAGCGAGCTCACAATATTATGATTTCAGTTTGACTAAGGTGGTAGGCATCTGTTATGAGGGAGTTCACAAAAATCATGTAATAAGTAAATACCAAGTGGAAAGGAATCCCCCTATGACCTAACGTGCAACTAGTTATTTTTTAAGAAGCTGTGGTAGCAACACATGAAACCAGATTCTTAGATTTTGAGTGTGGGGAGGAACAGCCGGAGGAAGGAGAGGGGAAAAAGGAGAGAACAGAGAAACAACCTATTGCCTAGTCTCTCAAATTCTGAAGCAAGAGGCTTTTGTAACACTTCTGCAGCAGTGATGGCATCCAGCCACCTGTAATTCTACACTCAAGGAATCCACCACTAGCAGCAGAATTTCAAGAACTCTGGCTTTTCATAACTCTGTTCACAAAGGCTTAGAAGCAAGGGAATTTAAACCTTTCTGAACTAGAAAAATCAGTATATGATTAAATGGTTTCAAATTCAAAAATTCTCTGAAAACCTGGGTTATCAAAAGTGAAACAAGTTTATTTAATTCAATTCAACCTAGCACTCCACAGGATGTCAATTCTGTATGACAAGAATGGAGCAGCAGAATTACAGTTCAGGGATATACATAAAAGATATGTGAACAAGTTACTGTATACAAAAGCTTTTCTGCATTGTACAGTGCTTTATCTGGTATTAACAGTATTTCACTCTAAATAATAAAGGTCATCCAAAAAGTTTCAAGTTCGAGTCCGGGGATGCATATGTCTAAGGCCTGGTCCACACTAACCCCCCACTTCGGACTAAGGTACGCAAATTCAGCTACGTTAATAATGTAGCTGAATTCGAAGTACCTTAGTCCGAACTTACCGCGGGTCCAGACACGGCAGGCAGGCTCCCCCGTCGATGCCGCGTACTCCTCTCGCTGAGCTGGAGTACCGGCGTCGACGGCAAGCACTTCCGGGATCGATTTATCGCGTCTAGACAAGACGCGATAAATCGATCCCAGAAGATCGACTGCCTGCCGCCGAACCAGGAAGTAAGTGTAGACCTACCCTTACTCACTAAGGGTATGTCTACACTACGGGATTAATCCGAATTTAGATAATTCGGATTTGAGAAACAGGTTGTATAAAGTCGAAATGAGTGCGGCCACACTAGCACAGTAATTCGGTGGTGTGCGTCCAAGTACCGGGGCTAGCGTCGATTTCTGCACTGTTGCACTGTGGGTAGCAATTCCATAGCTATCCCATAGTTCCCGCAGTCTCCCGCGCCCATTGGGATTGTGGGTTAAGATCCCAGTGCCTGATGGGACAAAAAACATCGTCGCAGGTGGTTCTGGGTACAGCCTCACTTCCTCCCTCCCTCCCTCCCTGCATGAAAGCAACGGACGGCAGACAACCATTTTCGCGCCTTTTTTCCTGGGTGGGTGAACACTGCAGACTCCATACCACGGCAAGCATGGAGCCCGCTGAGGTCAAGACAGCACTCATGAATATTGCAAACACCTCGTGCGTTCTCGTGGAGTTTATGCTCAGCCAGGACCAGAAAAACGAGGCGAGGAGGCAGCGGCGGCGGCAGCGCAGCGACAAGCATGATGAGGACGTGGACACGGACACGGACACAGAATTCAGTGAAACCACAGGCCCCGGTGCTTTGGAGATCATGTTGTTAATGGGGCAGATTCTATCCATGGAACGCCGATTCTGGGCAAGGGAAACAAGCACAGACTGGTGGGACCGCATAGTGTTGCAGGTCTGGGACGATGCCCAGTGGCTGCGGAACTTTCGCATGCGTAAGGGCACTTTCATGGAACTTTGTGACTTGCTGTCTCCTGCCCTGAAACGCCAGAATACTAAGATGAGAGCAGCCCTCACAGTTGAGAAGCGCGTGGCGATAGCCCTGTGGAAGCTTGCAACGCCAGACAGCTACCGGTCAGTCGGGAATCAATTTGGAGTGGGCAAATCTACGGTGGGGGCTGCTGTGATGCAAGTAGCCAAAGCAATCACTCAGGTGCTGCTACGAAAGTTAGTGACTCTGGGAAATGTGCAGGCTATAGTGGATGGTTTTGCTGCAATGGGATTCCCTAACTGTGGTGGGGCAATAGACGGAACCCATATCCCTATCTTGGCACCGGAGCACCAAGCCACCGAGTACATAAACCGCAAGGGGTACTTTTCAATGGTGCTGCAAGCACTTGTGGATCACAAGGGACATTTCACCAACATCAACGCGGGCTGGGCGGGAAGGGTTCATGACGCTCGCGTCTTCAGGAACACTACTCTGTTTAAAGGGCTGCAGCAAGGGACTTACTTTCCGGACCAGAAAATAACCGTTGGGGATGTTGAAATGCCCATAGTTATTCTTGGGGACCCAGCCTACCCCTTAATGCCATGGCTTATGAAGCCATACACAGGCAGCCTGGACAGGAGTCAGGAGCTGTTTAACTACAGGCTAAGCAAGTGCAGAATGGTGGTAGAATGTGCATTTGGCCGTTTAAAAGGTCGCTGGAGATCATTATTGACTCGCTCTGACCTCAGCCAAAGAAATCTCCCCATTGTTATTTCTGCTTGCTGTGTGCTCCACAATCTCTGTGAAAGTAAGGGGGAGACCTTTATGGCGGGGTGGGAGGCTGATGCAAATCGCCTGGCTGCTGATTACGCGCAGCCAGACACCAGGGCGATTAGAAGATCACACCATGAAGCGCTGTGCATCAGAGAAGCTTTGAAAACCAGTTTCATGGCTGGCCAGGCTACCGTGTGAAATATCTGTTTGTTTCTCCTTCATGAAAACCCTCCCCCTTTACTGACTGATTTTCTGTAAGGAACCCACCCTGCCCCTTCCCCCATCTTTCTTTCAAACCAAATAAAGTCACTATCATTTAAAAATCATTTATTCTTTATTAATAGATTAGAAAAAGAGGGAGGGAACCCGGGTGGTATTTGGGAGGAGGATTGCTGGGAAGGAAAAAGCCACAAAGAAAAGGTTAAAAAAATGACAGCCTTTTGCTTGGGCTGTCTACTGGGGTGGAATGGGAAGGTGTACGGAGCCTCCCCCCCCGCGTTCTTACACGTCTGGGTGAGGAGGATACGGAACATGGGGAGGGGGGAGGGTGGAACAGGGGCTGAAGCGGCAGTCTGTTTTCCAGCAGCCGTTCCTGAACCTCCACCAGATGCCGGAGCAGCCCCAGCGTTGCATCCTTCATCCTCTGGTCTTCCTGCCGCCATCTCTCATCTCGATCGTCCCTCCTCTCCTCACGTTGGTCCCTCCTCTCCTCACGTTGGTCCCTCCTCTCCTCACGTTCACTGACTTCTTTCCTATACTTTGAAACTGTTTCCTTCCACTCATTCAGATGAGCTCTGTCACTCCTGCTGGATTGCATAATTTCAGAAAACATGTCCTCCCGCGTCTTCTTCTTACGACGCCTTATCTGTGATAACCTTCGGGATGGAGGAGGGAGGCTTGAGGAATTTGCAGCTGCTGTAGGGAGGGGAAAAAAAGAGAGAATTGTTTTAAAAGCTACATTTTGCAGAACAATGCTTATACTCTTTCACGGTGACCAACACTGTTCACATTACATAGCACATGTGATTTCTGTGCAAGGTCGCATTTTGCCTCTTAATGCTGAGTGCCTGTGGCTTTGCTGCTAGAGATCACAGGTCTGGGCAACAGAATTCGGCTTGCATGCGGCCATGGTAAGCCATTGTTTTACAGCTTCTGCACCCTCCTTTCCCACATACCAAGCATAGCCTGTAGAGTGCTGCAGAAGCCTGGCCAATCTCAGCCAGTTGGGGGGGGGGGGGCAGTGTGGGGGGGCTTGTCTGGGCCCCTTCAGGCAAGTAGAGTGCTGCGGTTTTTCTGTTAACATTCAGCAGCACCAGAAAACAAACTAACCCCCCCCCCCCCGCCATGAATTCTCTGGGATGATCACGGTACCCCTCCCCCCACTGCATGGCTGGTATCAGGGAAGATCCCTGCAAGCACCAAACTACCCCCCCCCCCGCCGCCGACCCCCCCCCTCGCCATGAATTCTCTGGGATGATCACGGTACCCTCCCCCCACCGCGTGGCTGGTAACAGGGAAGATCCCTGCTAGCCAAACGCGGAAAACTTCAGGGCCAATTTCCCATCTGCGCTTGGCTAACTGCAGGGAAGGATTTATTTTCCGCCACAGGCAAACAGCCCAGTAGGAACGGCCACCTCTGTCCCCTTAATTAAGTTCCCGTATTTCAACCAGGTTACCAGGAGTGATATCACTCTCCTGAGGATTACACAACAAGATAAAGAACGGATGTTGCTTGAATGCCAGCAAACACCGGGACCATACGCTGCCAGGCTTTGTCAGGCAATGATACCAGATTACTTGCTGCAAGCATGGCGTGGTCAAGTGTCCTACCATGGAGGAGGGAATAAGGATGCACTGCCCAGAAACCTTCTGGCAAGGCTTTCGGAGTACCTCCAGGAGAGCTTCATGGAGATGTCCCTGGAGGATTTCCGCTCCATCCCCAGACACGTTAACAGACTTTTCCAGTAGCTACAGACTTTTCCAGTAGCTGAACTGACCGCGAATGCAAAGTCAGGCAAAGTAATCATTAAAAACCGTTTGCTTTTAAAACAAGTTTTATATTTTAAAAGGTAAACTCACCTGAGGTCCCTTCCATGGGGTCAGGGTCTTGGGTACTGGCTTGGGAGGCTTGGGAGGGTACTTCAGTCAGGGTGATAAAAAGATCCTGGCTGTTGGGGAGAATGGAGTGCTGTGTGCTCTCTGCAAGCTCATCCTCCTCCTCCTCCTCCTCCTCTACCCCATCGGCAGAATCCTCAGGCGTCGAGACTATCCCCGACCCAGAATCCACGAACAAAGGTGGGGTAGTGGTGGCAGCCCCCCCTAGAATTGCATGCAGCTCGGCGTAGTAGCGGCATGTCCGCGGCTCTGACCCGGAGCGACCGTTTGCCTCCTTTGTTTTTTGATAGGCTTGTCTGAGCTCCTTGACCTTCACGCGGCACTGCTCAGAGTCCCTATTGTGGCCTCTCTCCATCATGCCCTTGGAAATTTTTTCAAAAGTTTTTGCATTTCGTCTTTTAGAACGAAGTTCTGCAAGCACTGAATCCTCTCCCCATACAGCGATCAGATCCAGTACCTCCCTCACGGTCCATGCTGGTGCTCTTTTTCGATTATCAGCCTGCATGGTTACCTGTGCTGATGAGGTATCTGTGGTCACCTGTGCTCTCCACGCTGGGCAAACAGGAAATGAAGTTCAAATGTTCGCGGGGCTTTTCCTGTCTACCTGGCCAGTGCATCCGAGTTCGGATTGCTGTCCAGAGCGGTCACAATGATGCACTGTGGGATAGCTCCCGGAGGCCAATACCATCGAATTGCGGCCACACTAACCCTAATTCGAATTGCTAAAATCGATTTTGGCGCTACTCCGCTCGTTGGAGTGGAGTACAGAAATCGATTTAAAGGGCCCTTTACATCGAATTAAATGGCGTCGTTGTGTGGACGGTTACAGGGTTAATTCGAATTAAAGCTGATAAATCCGAATTAAAGTCGTAGTGTAGACCAGGCCTAAGAGTGAAGTGTGACACAGGAAGGTAATATTTGAAAGTTTTCATCTAGTTACACACAAAGCAAAATGTCTATTTTCAACGCAGAATGCCAGGTTTCAGTTTTATAGACCACGTGACATCAGCATTGTGTCATGTAGTCAACTCCATGGTGTCACATTTAGATTGACTGACAAACCTCATACTACCAAAGTGCACATTTTGGGGAGCTGTATGGAGTCTCTTTATTAAGTGAATTTTAAATGTTCAGAAGAACCAACCACTGGTTAAATAAGGATTACTGGGTTAAATCAACTCTTCAACTCCCAGCTTTAAAGAGTCTCATGCCCTGACTTGCAAACTACAGAACTTTTACTAGTAGTAAAAGCATGAGGGGCAGTGCATGCGTCACCTAGCTTGAAAACATTCTGAAACAGAGGCATAACACATACCCCAACCTTCTAATCATTTCTTTAGTAGTTCCTTCCACTGACAGAAGTTATCTCAGAACCTTCATTTGCTCTTTTGCATTGGGCATACTCATTTTTATTTTTATTATTCTTGGTACAACGCAGGATAGCTTAGGAGTTGACAAAAGCAACCAAAGGTCTTAAAGTAACTCAAGTTTTTGACCATATATGAATTTTCTCAAAGGCTAGGTTTTCTTCTCCACTGTAGCAGACCCAGTGAAATAATCTGACTTTTAAAAATGTGCACTAGTGAGGTTTGCACTTTCCAGTGTCTCAAATACCTGCCTGAGGGATATTTGTCTCACAGGTATTCCGTGTGCATGGCTTTTATACCATGAGGAAGGAAGGAATACATGCATTTTAGTTTTTCTTGAAGGAGAAAGCCTAACATTTACACAGCAATTGCATCCATATGCCCTTTGCGGTTTTGCCAAAGAGGTAGATGAGAGCTCCTCAGCAAGTCAGACTGAACTGAGTAAAAGGGTCAACAACTTAGGACATTTTTACACTGAAAAAAAGTCATATTAGAAGTAATTGAATCCAAGAAAAGCTGATTCATCTCCTCAGTCCTCTATGCCAGAGTCAGGAGGTCTGAAGAAAAAAAGCACATAAGACATTTGGAGGCAGAAATACTATTCTTCCAAAGAAAATGTCTTACGGGTTTAAGAAATGGTGCCCTAGTGCTATTCTCTTACAGAGCTAGAGGATGTTAAGCCTTACTGGTTAAGAGACAAGCCAATTCTTTGCCAACAAAGTTTGCTTTCAGATCTGGTTTCTTGATCAGTCATTCCGAGCTGTCATTCAAACCAAGCTAGATTTATTCCCCTATAGTAGTTATTATGTCTCTGCTGCAAGTATCTCAAAAAACATATCTGACATTTGAACCAGTCTCTATTCTTCTGGAGCATCTGGTAGGTAGCCAAACAATGAGGTCAGCACTTAGTCTTAGAAACATGCATGGTTGTCTGCTGAACTTCAGTCTACATTTCTGAATCTCCCTTTTGAAGGGTAGGACTTTTTTTTTTTACAGGTAAAATAGACGAGCCAGGAAAAATAAAGATATCCGATCATCTGCCACATTGGCCTATCTCCTGGCCTGCCCCAACTGCCATTAAAAAAAACTTTGAGCATCTTTTTGTTTCTAGTAGTCACCTCATGGAAGAGGTGACTGGTGGAAGAACCCTTCATGTTGGGGATCTCAAAACATCAGATACCTAAACCATTGTCAGATCAGCAGTTTAGGAAGGGTCATATGTGCAGTCATCCTCTCCTGCTTGATGTGCAGTGAGGACTGTGCCTGCCTACCATTAGCTGCCCTGCGGCAGCGAAGACATCCTTTTCGCTATACTGCCTGTGGGGGCTTTGGTGTCTGGGGACTCCCTATCCCCTTTGCAGTGAGGCAGGATTTCTGTACTTTGGCAGTGAATTGTATGGGATGTGCTCATGTGTGGGTGTGTATACAGATTTTTGAATTTAATGGTTTTTATTCCACTTTTGATATGCAAGAAAGCCAATAAAATCTCTATGGGGGAAAAAAAAAATCAGTCTTAAGATAGGATAGGGGATCTAGAGCTCATATGAAACTCCTTGACTTTCTCTACCTTTCTGGATTATTTGTTCCAATATTTTCCAGCACTGCAATCACCTTTGATTGATAGGTCTTGGAAGTTAAAGTTTACATTGAGTTAATGGCATATCAAAACCTAATCTCCTCTCCGGGGTCCTTCTAATAACAAGTTTCTAATGGATAACTCATGTTCCTGTCAGACAGAAGCCATGGAACTATAACCAGAGCTTTATTGGGGCAGAAGTTTTACTCCAACTGTCCTCAGGGAAAAAGATTTCTGTCCCATTTTTGAGCACTGAAAATGGAAAAAAACAGTGAAAAAGAAGTTTAGGATGGCTTCTCAGCAGCTAGTATGGCTTATCTGCTTTCTCCCATCCCTTAGTAAATGGACTCATTTTTATCTCCCAATTTATAATCCTATCAACCCTTGGAACACTTGTATGGCTCTGATTAATTTTACATGTTCCTTTCAGACACATTAGCAATATTACTAAGATTACTGGGTTCTTCTTCAGCCTTTAGGAAAAATAGTGTAAGACAACATGGCTTTAAATCCTCAAGATACAATTTTGCATCCAAAGTGGTCAGAGACTTCTACATAAATCAATGTATTCTGCTTCCACTGTTTCTTCCAAGACATGATCTCCTTGGGGAGAGGAGATTAGATATCTCTGTTGTTAAAATGATTCAATTTTGTTTTATTTAAAAACTCAAATTTAAAAGACTGTCCACTTGGGGCTATGGATGCCTTTGCCATCAGCTAAATGCACAATACACAAGCCAATTACAAAAATAAAATCAAAATAGCAGAATTCTTCCACACACCAGTCACTAGTCAGCATATTACATATTATCTGCCAAACAAAAATCCTACAATCACAGCTCTATCCAAGTATCAACTCAGAGGAACTTTGTAGGATGCTTGGATAAGATCTGAGTTATTTTAGAATGAAGCTGTATACCAGGGGGGTTGGGGGGAGGATGCTTTCCCAAAGGACCCAAAGGTTCAAACTGAGTACCTATGCAGATCTCAAATTGTGGCAGTATGGTATAAGGAGACAGGAAGGTCCTTGGCCATTTAGGTTTAGGGCCTTATAGGTCAAAACCAACACCATAAACTCTGCCTGGAAGCCAATAGGCATCCAGTGCAGATACCGGAGCACAGGTGTCACATTTTCGCCATGAGATACCACACTTATGAAGCATGCTGATGAACCATGCACTAGTTTCAGCTTCCAAACAAATGTTAAGTATGACCACTTTGAAGAGCACATTACAGTATTATAAAGTACAGGTGACAAAAAACATGAAACAAGGACAAGGTCAGCATCAAAGAGAGGACTGCTCTCTCTTAATCAAATAGAGAGGAAAAAAAGTCCTTATCACTGCCACTAGTTGATCATTCAAAAGCTGCTGGTAATCTAATCAGACCACCAAACTACAAACTTTGGTTACAAGTCTTGTAGATTCACACTCAATCAGGGGTACTGATAACTTCCACCAGCTCGTCTGCTTCCTTACTGCAACTTACCATTAATTACCGAGTCTTCTCAGGACTGAGTCTCAATCAGCTCACTCTCATTGCACCCAGATACTAGGAAAAAACACTGAATCATACTCTCTGGATCGGTGAAATATGAAGTTGGGTGTCACTAGCTCTAGCAGCCCCATATATGCAATGAATAAGAGGGATGAGAAAGTAGATCCTTGTGGTATACCATGACAGCGCTTGGGGAGAGAGGGAGGGGTAAGAGCAAATCCAATACTATCTTCCATGATCTATCAAGAAGAAAGAAATTAAGGCAATGAAGTGCAGCTCTGTCCATTCTCTCCAGAGATCCCGGGCACGTTCAACATCACCTCATGATTTAAGGTACTGAAAAGCTGATTGAGGCCTATCTTAAAATGAACACCTGATCGGTTTGCATCAGGTGTTTGTCAATGCAATAAAGCATTCTGTGCCATACTCAGGTTGGAATCCCAGTTGCTCAAGGTCAAGTAAATCAGAACCACAGATCTTCCAAGATTTGTCACATTGCTGCCTTTCTACAGTTTTAATTGGATATAATGCTCCATTTTTGGTTATCAAATATTTTCAGTGTCAAGATTTGGCTTTTTCCAACAGGGATTAAATATGGTGCACTCAACAGAAACATTTGGAGACACAGAACAACAGCTGCTGTTCCCAACTAACAGGACAAAGAGAAGACTACACATGATTACTTTAAAGCACTCTGTGCTCGGTCTTCAAATGAAACCAGAGGAGCAAAATGGATAAAACTGTGCTTTGTAGCTTCTTAAAAATTCTGTTGGAGATTTAGTACTAAAATGACTCAGGTTTTAATCTACTAGAGGGAAGCCAGCTACCATGGTTTCCCTAATGAATTTCTCAATTACTGAGATATATTGAGGCTGCCATTTGGAGCTCAATTCAAACATTTACTAAGCACTAGTCTTTTGATTCAGATGCAAGATAAGATGGTAGGCATGTGAGAGCAATTTGCTCAACTAGTTTTCCTCAGGAACATCTCTGCTGGCTAATCTCTATCAAGTTGAGATCTGCAGAAGCAATTTCATGGAGAAAAGAAGAGCAATCACCTTAGTGTTTTAGTGTCAACAGGTACTTTAACCCTCTAGGTCTGTGACCATAAAAGATTATGCAGCCGGCTAGTGAATACTTGAACACAAAACTGGGGGGGAGGGGAAAGAGGGGCAGGGGAGGGAATTGGACCCAGTCATCTTTACTGAAGGTTGTTAGTCATTTTGCCCATGCGACTGTGGTTTTGCTATGTTGGTAATGGCATTAACCTTACTCCAAGGCTATGGTTTATCAGGGTTACTGATCCAAATCATGTTTCTGAATGGTGCCAACATTTTGGTAGAAGTTACTTTCCTGTTGCCAACATCTGTTGTAATTATAATTAAATATGCCACTTTTTGCCAGGAGAGAACCGTCTTAATAGGTGATCTGCAAAAGCCTTGCTTACAGTTTATACCTCATTAAAAGGAAAGCTTAGTAGCTTAAGTTTACAGAGTTACATTAATTAAACCCTTTAAAATAAGTATGGGTTAAAACTATCTGTAAGCAGAGTTTATGCTATAAATTATATCTGACAAAAATGGCTTATTGAAAATGCTTTTCGACAGATTGAGAGAATATTATTTTCATAAGAGAGGGCTGCTCAAATGAAATGCCTTGACTCAAGTCATTGTCAGTTTGTGCATAATGACAAAATTACAAATTAGCATCAACCTATAGTGCACCATCTAATATGGGTACAAGAAAACATTCTTTTGCATAGTACAGTTAGAGAATTAATATTTTGTTTTATACATCTATTATAATGTCTTAAAAGACAGTAGGTACAATATTTATCTAGTATATTATAGGGCTGAGATTTTCAGAAGATAAGGAAATTAGATGCCCACATTCCAGTAACAGTGGGTGTTGGGAACCCAATTCCTTCTTCTGTAAATCCCAGCCTGTTTTAAAAATTTAGTCCGATGCACATAGATTATACTTTCATACTTTACTTATTGACAATTAACTAATTGACAATCTGGATTGCATGTTTTGTTTTAGAACACCTTAATCCTTTTTCAATTATATCAATGATTTCCCTGTTTATCTGCATTCTGACTGCATTCTACACCGAGAACTTTGGAAAATAAGAAATGGTTAATACAATTTTATCTGCAATAGCAGCAGGAAGATCTGGGTCTGCGTTCAATAAACAACTCAACGTTTAACTAATATAACTCAAGATCACACAGGCAGGGGTGGCATTTTTGTAGAAATTTTGGTGGTGCCCAGAACCCGCCCCTGCCCAAACTCTGCACCCCCCCCCCCACCTGCCCAAGGCTCTGGGAGGGAGTTTGGGTGAGGGAGGAGATCTGGGGTGCAGGCCCTAGGCTGGGGCAGGGGATTGGGGTGCAGGCTCTGGGAGAGAGTTTGGGGATGGGAGGGGTGCAGGGGTGAGGGCTGTGGGGTGTGACTGCAGATGAGGGGTTTGGAGTGTGGGAGGGGCTCAGGGCTCTGTCTGGGGCTGGCAATGGGGGGTTTAGAGTGTGGGAGGGGCTCAGGGCGAGAGTAGGAGTGTGGGGGTGAGGGCTCTGGCTGGGACTGGGGATAAGGTGTTTGGAGTGCTGGAGGGGCTCAGGGCTAGGGTAGAGGGTTGAAGGTGTGGTGGTGGGGTAAAAGCTCTGACTGGGAGTGTGGGCTCTGGGGTGGGGCAGGGCTGGGGATGAGTTTGGGGTGCAGGCAGGCTGCTCCGGGACAGGGGACAGAGAAGAGGACTCCCCCGCAGCCCTTTCCCTGCCAGCAGCAGCAGCAAGCTGTGGGGGAGGAGCCCCCCTTTCGTGCCCCCCCCCAGCAGCACACTGTCACTGCATGTGCTCCTAGGGCCCCTCTCAGGTCCAGGATTCTCCCTCGCCTCCCCTGTGGTGGGTGCCATGGGGTGCTGCGTGCACCTCCTCCCCTGCTGTTGCCCCTGACTGTAACTTCACTGGGGGTGAGGGATGGGGCTGCCTCCTTGCCCAGCATGGGGCAGGAGTGGTGACTGCGGGGGGGGGGGGGGGGAAGAGAAAGAGATGCCCTGTGCTGCTGGAGGGTCCCATTGGAAAATGAAAAGGTTTGAGGGGTAAGGGCAGGCTCAGGGTCAGTCTGCTGCCCTGGCAGTGGAGCAGGGGGCACTAGGACCCTGCAGCAGCAGTTGCTGCAGGGAAGCAGCATGGAGGAGACAAAGACAGAGATGCTCTGCTCCAGCTGGGAAGGCGGGGGGGGGGGGGGGCAGCAACTCGGGGCCACGGGACACTCGGGGAAGGCATGGGGGGGCGGCAGGTGGGGCCAGGGGGGACACCCGGCCCCAAATATTGGTGGAGCTGGGCCCCTGGGTTCTGAATATTGCTGGTGCTCGAGCACCACGTGGGTATGGAACTCGCTGCCTATGCACACTGGTAAAACCAAATTGATGGCCATCATGATTTTCATGATAAAAAAAATCAATTGAAAGATGATCCCATAGTTAATACATTTCAATATAGGGAATATTAATGTAACATACCTGAGAAAATACAAAGAAAAATACTTCTTTTCAGAGAAGCAGAATTACAAGGTATCGTCTTTAAAGACAGTTTGCTTCACCAGCAAGATTTTCTCTCTATGAAGATTGAGTTCACAGATAAAAGCAACTACACCCTGGGCTGCTTTAATCTATGCTGGGGACAGTTACAGTTACAGTCAGCTTCAAGAGCAAGTGGGAGCTGTAAACAGCTACTTTGGAGTTCCTTCACTTAGTTGCACCCAATAAACTCTGGGTGCAGCAAAGGATTGAGCCTGAAACCTCTTGGCTAAAGAGATTAAAAGGTAGGAAAGGTAGGAAGACTAATAAAGCCAATATGGCTCCATCAGGAGCTCTTTAATTATATGAAAAATCAAAAAGGAATCCTACACAAAGTGGAGAGATGGACAAATTGCATGTGTTTCTTCCTCCTTGTTGTTAATATTAATTGTTAAGCATCTGGCCACGGTTAACCTTATTAGTGAATGCTGAAGCAAAATAGGCATTAAACACCTCAGCCTTTTTGATGTCATCAGTTATTAGCTCTCCTTCCCCGTTAAGTAGAAGATCTACACCTTCCTTAGAGTTCATCTACACTGCAACGTAACACCATGCTTGAGCCCGGGCTGAAGCCAAACCTGACCAATGCAAAAAGTTTAAAAAAATTAGGCATGTTAGGCTCGAGAAAAGACGACTGAAGGAGGTCCTAATAACAGTCTTCAAATATAAGGGCTATTATAAATAAGATGATCAATTGTTCTTCATGTCTACTTCTTACCCTCCCTTCAGCTTAATCTGCAGTAAGGGAGATTTAAATTAGATAGTTAGAAAGGGTTTTCTAACATAAGTGTAGCTAAGTTCTGGAAGAGATTACCAAGGGAGAATGGGAAATCCCCATCACTTTTAAGAACAAGTTGGATAAACCCTGTCAGGGACGGTGTAGGTTTTCTTGGTCCTGCCTAAACTCAAGGTTTCTTCCAGCCCTGCAGTTCTATGATTTTATGATTAAGCAGGATTGACTAGAAACTGGAGAACACAACAAGGCCCTGAATAAGGGCTAAAGCAGCAAGAGGCACTCCCACATCAGAGCCACTGAGCAGCTTCTTCGCTGACCAATCAGAAAGGAACTGTCTGGAATGTTCTGGGGCCTCTAAGGTTATGTCTACACTGCGAAGAAAAACTCACAATGCCAAATCTCAGAGCCCAGGTCAATTGGCTCAGGCTGTGGGATTAAAAATAGCAGTTTCGTCATCCCAACTCACGCGGGAGCCCTGGCTCTGGAAGACAGAGGGTGGATGGTGGTGGAGCCTGTGTCCCAGCTCGAATGGGATGTCTACACCTCTATTTTTAGCCCCGCACCCCAAAGCCGAGGAGCCCGAATCAATTGACCTGAACTCTGAGACTCCATGCGTCAGGTTTTCCTTTGCGGTGGAGACATACCCTGAGGTATGTGAAGTTGGAGCATATTCAGTAAGTTAGAACTCTCAAGCCAGCTTGCAGGTGCCTCACTGGATCAAATTTCTCAAGACCTAGAGGCAGTTTCCCACATGACTCATGCTGAGGCAGGAGACATCAGTAATGAGAATTCTGTACAAGTGGTATTTTTAGAGAACCGCAGCACTATTAGCAAGTAATTAGACACTAATTGTGTGTATTTTTAACCAGTTTAAGCCATTAAAGATCTTAATACACCACTACAAAAAACCCCAAATTTATTAATCTGTCCTCTGTGCAATGGCAAAGATGATCACCCTGCCTCTTCATGCCACATACAAAGTGAAAGACAATGCCACTCTGTCCCTGACATGAAAAGATTACAACGGAAGGGAGTTTTATTTGTTAAACTACTAGAACTATTTCCTGTAGTCAGCTGCCTTTTAAACCTCTTCAGCTAAGCACATAGTGACATGAACTGCTCCATACTCCCCAGCCCCACATGCTTTAGATCTTGTCTGGTTTTAACCGAACCGTAGAGAAATCCATACCTCTTTAGTAAGTAATCAAAATTAAGTCTAACTGAAGATTCTTTGGTTTTAATTACAACTATTTTCTAAACTCTCCTGAAAACATTGCATCTTCTTGTTGGTTGAACACTAGACACCTACTGTATTTGCAGACTATAAAACTTCTCAAAAGGAACTTTGTTAAATTAAAATTGACAATTTGTCTTTGAACTCTTGATTTTAAGCAAGGCAGTTTTACTAGATTTTCCTGCCCTGGGGAAAATAGCAAAACTAACTTAAGGAACAAAGGCAGGAATTTCAACCCACCTCAACCAAATGACCTACTGAAAAAACAGTGAAATTTAACCACTTAGGAGCAGATTGTCTTGTTAACTATGCACGTAATAGACAGTTTAGGTTTGCTATTTGTTTATCAATGATAAAAAAACAGGGATTTCATTAGGCCGTATTTTCAAAGGGAAAATAAACTTGCCAGACATGAGTGAAGTAAGACTGAATTTTAAGGAGTTGTATAGCTAAAAATCCTTCAGCCATGCAGATGAAGGGTAAACTACAAACACTAAGGAACAAACAATGCAAAATACACACACTACAGGAGAACAAAAAGGTTAGAATACTTTAAAAACTGCTGCACTTTAAGGAAAAAAGGCTGAACCAAGAAGAGTAGTGACAAAAGGATTTCAATGAAAATTAATAATGTCAAGCTTCACAGGATTAGTACACACCTTCCCTTGGTGGATTCTCTTGAAGTTTTACCCCTCCAGAATGCAAAGGTTCAACCGTAGTCAGCAATTCTGTTGGCTGCCTCTTTTCACAGCTGAAGTCTGGGAGTCGTGGAGCTTGCGGTCTAGTTTTTCTTGCAGGATTCAGGAAAAAGCAGTATGCACACCTAAATGCTGCACAAAGGTTTACAAAAACATACACAATAATAGTCTCACCAAGTTGACTTCAAGTCTCAACATACTAGTATTCTGAAACATATTTCCCAAGAAATAAAACTTTCTGAGTTTCCAAAAAATAAAGCAACGTGATAATATTAAGACTCTAAAGGACCTTTATTTTTTAATTTAAAAACAGTTTTAAAAAATTGGTTAATAGAGCTATGTAGCATGTCTTCCAACTTCAGCCTTAAGAGCATCACCACCAAACCTACTCGGGCCCCTCTATACTTCTTCCATTTTCCTCTGTGCACTGTTGAATGCATGTTCACTTTCAGCTCTGCTGCTGCTACTTGTGAACATTTCTGGAAGGCATTACTAGGGGTGACACAAACATCAACAAAACATGCACCTCATGATACACACAGTATTTCCAAATGCATAAACTGAATCTTTTATCTATGATTTGGAGTCATTGGCAGATTGTGTATGGAAGAAAAGTATACTTAAAGACTTATAATATAAGACCATTCTCTTGGTTTGTTTGTTTGTTTTTTTTAAAATAGTCCAGTATGGATATCCGTTGCCTTTAAATTATTCTGTCAATTATTACTCAGGCATTTTCTTCCCTGAGGGCTACACCTTGATGTGGTGGGAAGACTTGAGAGTTCTCATGACCTGGAGAGCTATGCCAACAGGAGTTTAACTTCTGGTAGGACCACTCCAGCCAGCCAGGTCAAAGACTAGGGATCAGACAAAAGGCAGTCCATTGCTGGAGTAGACAAGACTCCTAGCCCCAGTAGGCAGCTCGTCTAGGAGAAGACATACTCTGTATTAAAACCGGAGCTAGCCAGTCATGGCCCACAGACTTTGGCGGAGCAGCCACTTTCTTCTTCAGGCTGCAGCGACCTTAGCAAGTGAAACTGGCACAGCCCAGGCACTAGGCTGTGGTCACTTTGGCCATCAATGGGATCTGCTTTTGATTGTATCAATTGTTTCTCCTGCACCTCACAAAGTACTGCATCTTTGTTTGGCAAACCATCTTTACTAGCAGACAAAATGACCAAAAAGGATGAGAGAATTACGACCAACTTGCTACTACTTTGAAAAATTCTTTGTGTAGGTCTACAGTCCTTAAATGTACCTCATCCACCAAACTTGATGGGAGACTACATTATTACTTGAAAAATAATCTGCTCTCGTGGCATTTAGTAAGGAAAGCCACATTTGTGTTGGAAAAACATTATATGCTGTCCAATAATTTAAAATACACTTTTACAAAAGACCAAACCAAAGTCCCTTTCTTGCACATTTTGACTGTTTGTTGCTCAGACTGATACACAGCATGCATGCTGTAATATCAATCAGAAATAAAATAATATATTGCCTATTGTGTTGTATATTTTCTCCCAAACAGAGAGACAGACCCCCATGCGCAATGGAAAGAAAAGAGAGATGCCTGAAACTATTTCTTAAACATTAGACTTACTGTAGCTTTATTTTGCCTCTTTTGTACATCATCTGTGTTCAATAAAGAACTGTGTCTGTCTAAAGTTATTGTCAGCCATAAATTGACATATAACCTCCAGGGCTTGTTCCTACTCCTGTTTTGATGCCTCCCTGAGAGCTTCTTGCCAAAACAAGATTTTCTTTAAGTTCTGGTAAAGCGGAGCATTTAATGTCAGATAGTTTTTAGTGATAAAACCCTTTTGAGAACTATTCATAGCCCGTAGTGATTCTCAAGGATGTTTTGGAAGAGGCTTATTTCTCCTGAATAGTTTTACACACACAATATCCTTGGCCTAAAAGCTGTAATAAAGTACTTTTTTAAAACTTAAAATGTGTCCTAAGCTACTGAATAGTAAATTACCATAAGTGGCATTTCTTAGCTTGTACTAAGTACTTAACTAGAATCAAAATGTTACAGTGCTGTAACAGTCTCTAATGAAGTACAAAAGTAATTTTGAGAAGTAATTTTTTTTTAAAAAGAACAGACTATGCAAGTTAGTTCTTACCAATGTATTCAAATTCCTCCTTCAGAGCCATACCATTATGAGAAAAACACTGTTGACATATAAGGGCATACCTAAAAAAAAAAAGAAAAAGAAAAAGTAAAAATACAGGTGTTAAGTTGAAGCTAAGTATTGAGACAATGGAACTGCTGTATAGTATTTAAGCTGAGCAACTTTTAATATACTTAAAATATTAACAACAAGTAATGCCCAATTCATTTATGAAAAATGTACCACAAGCAGGGTCTCTTCACTTATACATCAGCAAAAAACAAGTTTTTAATCATAATTTTAAGAATTAAACCAAGATGGCTAGCGCTTAACTGGTCACATAGCTGCAATTTAAGTGTCTAACTGTTTCATACTAGACTCAATAGAAGCCATATCAAAAATACTGGTAATTCAACTTTTAAGGTGAAATACAATGATCTGATTAATAGCTCCTCTAACAGAGTTAGCAGGCCAGCTCAAGTGTGTTTGGGACAGTTCAGCAGGCAATTAGTTATAAGCAATTAAAAATACAACATATGAAAAGAAATTAAGAGTCTCGGATGTTTTTAGGTGATAGTTTAATTCATTCTCCCACTCACGCTTCAATAAGGCTTTTCTTTTTCACCTAAGCACTATCATTTTAAAACTGCTCGTGCTAGAGTTTACGCTCCTGAGAGTGGGGTAAAAGAGTTCAGTTCATTAGGAAAACTGTATATAAAGCCGGCAACAAACATAAGCAGCAGAATTCTAGAATATCTAATCCTGCACAAACAAAAACCAGACTTCTAACTCAATGTGCATGTGCTTTGTTACTTACTATCATTAGCAAAATGTTACCTGTTCTGTGGACCATCACCAACTAAGTATTCAACAACTCTATCCAAAGCTCCCCTTTCTCGAGGAAGAATAGGTCTTGCTAAAGGAGGGCCTGGTGGATGGAGACCTAACAAATGAAGTAAACATAATGAATTGACTTTTAACTACGAAGTCCTACTACATAATGCACTAGTTTTACTGTACATGCTAATACAGTGTATTAATACGTGCAGTATTTCCAAACTGTCCCATTTGTGAAATCCACTAGGGAAGTTGTACCACTTTAGTTCAAGCTCAACGTAGTTGGACTGCAGCTAGTTCTCTTTTTTCCAATAGGTCATTCTTAAAATGCAATTGCTCTTGCTGTTTGAATGTTTCAGTTTTATCAAGTATCAGAGGGGTAGCCGTGTTAGTCTGAATCTGTAAAAAGCAACGGAGGGTCCTGTGGCACCTGCACTTGCATCTGAAGAAGTGAGGTTCTTACCCACGAAAGCTTATGCTCCCAATACTTCTGTTAGTCTTAAAGGTGCCACAGGACCCTCTGTCAGTTTTATCAGTTACTAAATGTGGAATCAAAGTTATGATTTCTAAATCACTTATTTAAAACTACTGGTAAGTTTAATACTAAAGTTACTGTTTTTCAAAAATCAAATCTTTGAGGAAAAGGATTATTAAAAAAGCAAAAATCCACCCCTGTAAACTGAAGAACATTTGGAGGAATGTGTATGAAGACACAACATGCCCAATTCTCATTTATCTTAAGGCCCTTTAAAACAAAGGGGTGCTTACAGTGGGTGTAAATATAAGAGCACACACTGGTGCTTGTGTATTTGCTGGAACAAGGGATCTCACCTCAAAACACTTTTGCTCTCACTGCCTATATTAGCCAGACTAGACAGAAACTAGGGGGAAAACGTTCACCTGCCCCTCAAATGTAGATTACCAAAAATCCAAAAGGTTAGACCAAGTCAGTCTAGATAGCTCAAAATTAGATTCTTAAAAATATAATCTTGCATATCAGCATCTTAATACCAACAATGGACAAGACTCTCTCCTAGTACCAAAATGGCATTACTTAAAAATAGGTACTGCAGCGAACAGATGAGGAACCCAAGATCGAACACAAAAATGCTGTTATAAAACAAAGAAATTAATGAACCACTGCATCGTGATGCTAAAGAGTGATCTCGTTTAGCATTAGAGTAGTTGGGGAAGGCTATTGGTGCATTCTTCTCTGTTAATTTAAAGGATCAAACAGAAAAAAATTAAAGTAAATTTATGACCCCGAACTATTTTAGAGGGCAAGCCTTAACTTTTTGCATTGCCATTAATATTACAGGAAATTTATGAACACCTGTGGTAGAAAACCTATCAACCGTTGCTTCAATGAAGTTTCATCTCTAATAGAGATACCATATTATGGATTATCTCCCTCCCATTTAAAATCATGAAATCTCCCTTTTGGAAACTATAGCAGTTGATGCAACATGAAAAAATAGTGATGAGGAAAAATTTACGTACTTTTAGTCATCTTTCATAAGTGTTTTGTCCTCTCAAATGAATTAATCTCACAATCAGATTTTGCTTCTTTTTGTTTCCCCTCACATATAGAAATAAGATCACCCAACTCTCCATAGACCAGAGTTTGGGAACAGTGGGTCTGTTGTACAAGACATAGGCAACCTTAAAAACCTGCAAATTCTATTTCCTGTAGCTTTAACTCTTCTCTTCCTTACTCCTGAAGTGGTCAGCCACATAATGGAAAAATTCATGTCAAATTAACTTTTCAAGTCTAAGTAGTCTCAATTATACAAAACCAGTCAAGTATTAAAAATTATCATTTCATCTCCCCAAACTCACACATTAGTGGTCAAGAGGCCAAATTTGGCCAAGAGCTTAATGAATAACAACAACACAGGTACCCTGTGATACACTGATAACAAATACTGGACAGATTTTACTACGGTCATTTCCAGCTGCCTCCTCTGCCATTACTGGATGCCTACATAAACACACTGAGTAGCATTCTATGTTTTAAAGGGAAATTTGCCTCCAACCCAAAATAGTTCTATGCCCTGAAATTTGCAATTCTCTAATCTTCAGAAATAAATCTTACATTGCCATATCATTCTTCTAGTGTCCCATAAGTGAGTTTGAAAGTGTGCCCAGACTTTATACTGAAGATTTTTTGTTCCAAATTTTAAGCAGTTCATCAGTCAGCAAAACTCAAACTGCTTTTGAAAACAGGGTAACAATGCAGGTGGTAAGGCTTTGGCTTAGACTTCGTCCACACTTAACTTTTATGTTTAACAAATCTGAATTGAAAGCATTTATTAATAGATTAAATGCTACAACCCAAATGCTGATTCATGAATAACCAATTTTAAGGTAAACAAAGTTAACTAACATTAATTACAATGTACTGTTACAGTACCATTAAATGTCAAGGCCCTAAAATTGAGACATCCTCAAAATGCAACATAGGAAAATTTCTGATGAAGTTTTTTTGGTAATGATTCACAAACAATGCACTTTGAATGAAAAGGGCCTTTGAAAACCCTACGTTTAAAGACAATAAAAAATGCTGACAGAAAAGGGTTATTGTGTTTTCCATAACTCCCCACTCCTGCAATAGATTAAGGGGTAGAAAAGTGACATGTGTACTGAAATATAGAATGAAGAATTGCTAATGGTAAAATTAAGAGCTTTGTAAGCTATATTTTAATAATTTGTAATTATGGATAGTGAATGGGTTTAGATGAGGTAACACTTAGACCAAGGCCTTGCCTGGCATAAGTGTGGTTTTGCCAATGCTTCTTTGATATAAATTGCTGTTTTGTTTAAAATGATATTATTGCTGGCAAGATACATAATGTGTCATGTTGGAAGATGTAAATAACAGATACAAATATGTAATGATAAATATAAAATCCCAGTTTTCTGGGAAAGCTAGGAACAGGGTGAGATAGAATGACATGACCCCAAAACTGCAAAACCAGCAGGAAAAATGCAGAAGTTGGGTAATTGAAGTTTGTGTGTGCATATTGTATGGGTTATACGCACACACAAAAATGAAGGGGTGATGTGGTAAAAGCCTAGTGGATAAAAGTAAGTAATATGTAATGTAAAAACGTATAAAAGACTCAAGTGAACAAAGCCCAAACTAGAGAGAGACTGCACCAGAAACTGCAGGAATAGAACTGAAGGACTAGACCAAGAGATCAGAGAAGGTGATGATCATCATGGAAGGTAGAAGAACTTTTCAGTGCCCTGGAATGCAGTAATTTGGGCCCATTTACCTATTCCATCTGGTCTGTTATTGGCATAAGCATACATTCAGACATTATAAATGACAATACTTCTGTCTGAAATTGTATAAAGGCAAAAATTGATTAAGCCTAAATTGGGTGGACTTGTGACTCAGTTTCCCATTTTGATATCCAACATTGGCATCCCTGGGTGGCATGAGTACATGATGTCTTGTTCCCACTTCCGGCTCTTCAAGATTATGAAGGCTCCAGATACTATCAAGGCTTGGAAGGCTGCAGAGAACAGTGCCCTGGCCTCCAGCCATGGTGTTGTCCAACACCAAGACAAGAAAGTAAGTTCTCATAATCATAATGGAAGAGTATGTTAATATAATTTGCCACAGAGGGATTTGATAGAAAAGTCTTAGCCAAGGAAGAACCTTGGGACATAGTTAAAAAGACTTAAGAGTAAAGTTGGGAATAATAAGAAATATAAAAATTCCCATGAACTGTATATGGAAGTAGTATATTTAATAATTTTGTGTCTGAGGGACAAGTTAAAGAATGCTGCCAACAGTTAAAAGTACAGAATAGAGAAGTTGTGGCTAATGATCAAATGACAAATTACAGTATTTGCTCTTGGTAAAAATCACTGAGCTATGACAGTGAGAAACTAAGCACAACACAGATTATTGTGCAGTTATGGAAAGACGGAACACACAGTAATATGTCCAAGAATATAAAGTGCAATCAAACTAGAGAGAATTTAAGGAAAAGTAAGGACATTGGTACTAGTGAGGACTTGTCCTATCTGTACCTTTGGGAAGAAGATAATGGCTATTCTGATTTGTATTCCCCCTCCACCTATAAACCTTTTTGCTAAAATGCTGGCCAGTAGTAACATTAAAGATTATAGACCTCTCTAATTGTTAAAAGTTTGTGTTAAGTCACAGAAGGACAAATTCAGTGGTGGATGCCACTCACCACAAGGATCCATGAAAATATGCTTGTTTGTGCTAGAAACAGAGAAAAAGGCTGGGAGGTGGCAGTGGGGGGGGGGGGGGGGGGAAGCGCTCTGGGCTGAGCCTGGGGCAGGGGTGCAGAAGGGGGCTCTGGACTGGGGCAGAATGGTGGGGTGCAGGGTGTGGGCTCTGGGAGGGGGCTCAGGGCTGAAGCAGGAGGTATGGGGTGCTGGCTCTGGAAGGGGGTCAAGTCTGGGGCAGAGTGTTGGGGTGCAGTAGGGGGTACAGAGTGCTGGCTCTAGGAAGCGGGTCAGGGCTGGGGCTTTGGGTTCAGGAGGGGGTTCGGAGTGCAGAAGGGGGTATGGGGTACTGGCACTGTGAGGTGGCTCATGGCTGGGGGTTCGGGTGCAGGAGGGGGTTTCGGGTGCTGGCTCCGAGCAGGGGTTTAGGGTGGGGCTTGGGATGCAGGAGGGAGTTCAGAGTGCAGGAGAGGGTTTGGGGTACTGGCTCCGGGAGGGGGCTCAGGGATGGGGTGTGGCCTCCCACTGGGCAGCGCTTACCTCTGGCGGCTCCCAGTCGGCGGCGGGTGCCGTTAGGCTAAGGCAGGCTCCCTGCCTACCCCAGGCCCACACCGCTCCCGGAAGAGGCCAATGCGCGCTGTCCCTCTGTGCAAACCACGCCCCACACAACTCTCCCGGCCAATGGGAGCCGTGGGGGAGGTGCTTGCAGGCAGGAGCAGCGTGTGGAGGGAGACCCCAGCCCCACCCACGGGGCTGTGGGGATGCGCTGGCCGCTTCTGGGAGTGGCGTGGGGCCGGGGTAGGCAGGGAGTGTGCCTTTGTGGCAGCCACATTAAGCCACCAGAGATTGCGATCAACTGGGAGATCCTCTAGGATTGCCCAGTCGATCGCAATCAACTGATTGGTGACCATTGTTCTAGACTAATACATAGTCTTACTTCAAAAGTCAGCTTTGCATATAAACACAGACTAATGTATTATCATAATACATATATCTGATGCAATGTATTGTCCTAATAAAACAAAAAGTAGGTTGAAAAAATCAGAAAAAACAGAGTAATACTTTTTGTAAAACTCGGGAATTTTTCAGTAAAAATCTGTTTAAACTGAAAACGAAGGGGCTTATAAGTTACATGTTTAGTTCGTAATTTTTTGTTTTATATATTGTAGGCACCTGTGTTTTGAAGAGCTCAAAATATGGGGGGAAAAAAACTTATGAATGGCTCAGCCCTCAAACCAAATACAATCTGAGTTTATATATTTGTGGCATAACTTGCCAATTGAGGAGCATCAAAAACCCACATTAATTGGTTAAAAATGTTTAAAGGGAAAACATAATATTGTTAATATTTTGCAAAATGGTTATTGGAATATTTTCTAAAATGCTTTTTAAATTACTAAATTAAACTGTATTAAAACAAACTGTAATTTTTAGGAACAACAGGCTTCTCTTGGGAGTTAATATCTGAATATACAGAAATAGTTGCTCCTTCATATAGTTTACTTTAAAAAGGTAATAGTTGGGAATGGAACCCATAAGTGACTGAAGCAGTCACTAAATTGAAAGAGGTATTAGCCTCAATTCCAGTGCTGGTTCAGCCTGACTATTCACAACCTTTTGTGTTGGAATTAGCTGCTACAGAAATAGCACTGGCAGTCGCCTTGGGTCAGCATAGGAATTCAAAACTCAGACCAACTGCTTACGCATTGAGATACTAGCTCCTGTAGAACAGAAATACACCTGGTATGAAAGACATATGTTAGCTATATTTGGGCTGATAAGCATTTTGCTTATATTGTGGGACCATCATCTTTAATTATCAATATACACCCCAGTCCAATTCTTGTTATTTGCCCAAGTATTAATGGAAACCCCAAAGAGGGCTAATCAGTCACAATAATGAGGAAGCTGAAAATCACACTATAGCTATAGGTAATGTGAAATGCAATGGGTACATATATATTGAGAGATGCTTGACAAGCTTTAAAAGATATCCACATAGGGAAAACGCATAGCCTCATTACCAACAAATATCTGCTGGACTGGTATAGGAATGAAACAACTAGTCACAGAGGTTAATATCCTCTGGAATCTAGCTGTGGTAACAATGTCACCTCTTAATTATAATTACTATACAAAAGGCTATTTTTGAAGTCTTTCCCCCCAACTTTCACTGCCAATAAAGCATCCTCAAAGACTCCGATTTTAAGGAACATGTCCAGCCATGTACCTCACATACTGGAAGACACATGGATGGTGGCAAGCACCTCTTCTGGACTGCTGCACAGAGGTGCAAGCCAAATGGATCTGTTGATGTGATGCCCTAGGAGCCATGCAACGAATCTGTGGTATAGATCATAATAATGAAACAGAAACCCAAGAAAGAAATGTCAACTGCCAGTACAGCTGAGTACCTAGAATAGACATAAAACATGTGCGAAATAAAGACTACTGTGTGGTTATACAACAGTAAAAATACAATCATTGAGGGAAAGTGTGCCCATTCAATCAGCTCAATTGGTATTTTATTCTTAAATTCAAAACTATAATTGAATTACTCAAAATTATACCTATACTCAAATTTGTTGAGCCAGTAATAGGAAAAAGTCAACTAAGCTTTGGCACTAAGGCTATGCAATTACTTCCTGACTTTAAAATACTTATTGTAAAATGAAATCTGCACTTAAAAGTCTTTATTAAAATAACATACAAACCATAGAATTCACATGCAAGAACATTAAATACAATAGATAATTAGATAGTGTGTTACAGCCAGTTACTGGGACCAAATGAATACAATTGGGGAACATCCAGATATGGCATTTAGTTTTAAGATAGTATTATGGATACAAGTGTTGATAATTGTAGTAATGCTTATAATGTGTTCAAGATAAAGTGGATTTGTGGCTCAGTTTCCCACTTGAAGCCCCAACAAAAATCAGTTAATCTGATGAAAGCTATAAAAATGAATAGTTATGCTTCCTACCATCTTCAGTTGGCTTGAAGACTCTATCCCATCCTTATGGAGGATGACCAGTTTTACTGTCTTTATCACCTCCTCGCTGGACTACTGCAATGCAGTATACTTGGACAAGAAGCCATCAATGTTTAGGAAACTCAGAGTATAGACTGTTGAAGCATGTCACCTAAGCAACATGGGTTATGATGAGCACATCAAACCTGCTCTCTGCTCTGACACTGGTTTCCCCACAGACTATCCAATCAAGTTCAAGATCTTGGTCCTTATCTTCAAAGTTGCTTAATGGCTAGGCCGAGAATATTGAAGAGACTGCCTAAGGCACCAGAAGGAAGTGCTCTCTCAACAACTCTGCTCCTCAGGCACAACAGAACTTACTACCTTTAGTATTACTACTTTAAGAGTAAAGCTCGCCTGTGCAGGAGATAAAGCCTTCTTTGGTAGACAGTCCCAGACCATGGAATAAACGCCCACAGGAACTAGCTACCACCACAAACCTGAGCATCTACCACTTAAAGTGAAATGTACCTTTGCCTTCCCTAACAAAACATAAAGCAGCATGTATTCATGTATAAGTATATAATACTAAACTGTACAAGATTTCACCTCGGGGGAGAAGGTGAGAGAAAAAGTTAACCACACATGACAGATGTTCATCAGATTGCTCAATGCACTACTGCAAAAAACTCTCAGATACTACAGTGATGAGGCCTGTATAAGAACCTAAACAGAACACAATATATGGAAGAATCATATTAATGACATGCTGTGTCAAGACAGACAACCGCTATAATTATACACAGTAAGGAGGGCAACCCAAAAAAGACAGTTACCTCTTTTTTTGTAACTGGTGGTGTTGTTCGAGATATGTTGCTCATGTCCATTCCATTGTAGGTTTGTGTGTTCGCCACATACACCGGTGCTGGAAGTTTTTCCCTCAGCAGTATCCATAGGGGACCAGCTCTGGCGCCCTCTGGAGTGGCACACGTATGCCATGGTATAAGGGGCGCTGCCGGCTCCCCCCACCCTCAGTTCCTTTTTGCCAGAAACTCCGACAGTGGGGAAGGAGGACGGGTCATGGAATAGATGTGAGAAACATCTCGAAGAACACCAATTACAGAAAAGGTAACTGTCTGTTGTTCTTCGAGTGCTTGCTCATGTCCATTCCATTGTAGGTGACTCCCAAGCAGTACCACCAGAGGCGGGTAGGAGTTCATGGACTTGTCGATTGCAACACAGCTCTGCCAAATCCAGCGTCATCTCTGGCCTACTGAATGATGGCGTAACGCGTCGTAAACGTGTGCACTGAAGACCATGTGTCCACAGATGTCCTGGATGGGGATGTGCACTAGGAAGACTGCTAAGGACGCTTGAGCTCTGGTCGAGTAGGCCTTCAATATAGGTAGCAGTTCAGCCTGTGCTAACTCATAACAGAACCTCCGGATACAGGAGGTGATCCAGTTCGAGATCCTCTGCAAGGACACTGGAAGACCTTTCATCCTGTCCACTGTCCCAGTGAAGAGTTGGGTCGACCTTTGGAAGGGCTTGGTACATTCCAGGTAGAACGCTAGGGTGTGCCAGAGATCCAAGGTATGCAGCCGCCTCTCCTCTGCGGTGGAGTGCAGCTTTGGATAGAGAACCGAGAGAAAGATATCCTGGTTAACATAGAAGTGGGGACACCACCTTAGGCAGGAATGCGGGGTGGGGGGTCACAGCTGGACCTTGTCTTTGTAGAAAAGTGTATAAGGAGTTCAGGAAGTAAAGACTTTAATTTCAGATACTTGTCTCGCCAAGGTAATGGCTACAAGGAAGGCACCCTTCCATGACAGGTGTGAAATGGAACAAGAGGCCAGGGGCTCAAAGGGAGGTCCTGTGAGCCTCAAGAAGATGAAGTTGAGGTCCCACTGTGGAACCAGATCCCAGACCGGTGAGAAGAGTGGCTCTAGGCCTTTTTGGAACTGGATGGTCATGTCCTGTGAGAACACCGATTTTCCCTGGTGTGGAAGGCCAATATCGCTGCCAATTGCATCCTGATAAAGGAAAAAGCAGGGTCTTGACGCTTAAGGTACAGCAGGTAATCCAGGATAGACTGCAAAGACCTTGTTGGGGAAATGCCACACAGGAGAATCGCTTCCACTTTGCTAAGTAAGTCGCTCTGGTGCAGGACTTTCTGCTTTCCAAGAGGACTTGCTGTACCTGGCTGGAGCAAGCCCTCTTCTCCGTGTTCAACCATGCAGCAACCAAGCCATGAGATGAAGGAAGTGAAGGTTCAGGTGCAGTACTTACCCGTGGTCTTGTGAGAGGAGGTCTGGGCAGTGGCCATAGAGGGGCCACTGCCAGAGCCATGAGCTTGCCAGTGTTGGCGAGGCCACACTGGAGAGATCATGATGACCCGTGCTTTGTTTGTTTTGACTTTTGCTAGGATCCTGCTGATGAGTGGAATCGGTGAGAATGAGTACATCAGATCCCCCTCCCACAACAGCAGGAAGGCATCGGAGACTGAGTCCCTGCCTAGGCCCTGGAAGGAACAGTATTGTTGACACTTCCTGTTCTGTCTGGTGGCAAACAGGTCCACTCAGGAAGTTCCCCACCACTGGAAGAGCACTTGGACGATCTCTGGATGGAGGGACCACTCGTGGGGAGAGAAGAACCACCAACTGAGGTGATCTGCCAGCACATTCCAGATGCTGGGGAGGTCCGACACCTCAAGGTGGATGTTGTAGTGGATACATAAGTCCCGCAATCGGAGTGCTTCCTGGCAGAGAGCTGATGAACAGGCTCCCCCTTGCCTGTTGATGTGATCATCGAAGCTGTCTTGTCCGTGAGTATCAGTACCACTCAACCGGGTCGAACAGAACTCCTGCCATCACCACCCTGGAGTCGTTCCACCACTGCAGAGAAGCTAGTATCTTTGGTGGGATTGTGACAACCTTCTCCAGATGGTCTCTGGACAGGGCGTAGACTGTTGTCAGTCACTTTTGAAGGGGTCGCAGCCTGAGCCTTGCATGACAGACAACACAAGTACATGCTGCCATGTGGCCCAACAGCCTGAGGCAGACCCGGGCTGTGGTGAGGGGATACGCAGAGACACTGGCAATGAGGCTCATCATCTTCTCGAATCAGTCTTGTGGCAGAAATGCTCTGGCATAGGTGGAATCAAGGATCGCCCCGATTAATTCTATTCTTTGTACTGGGATTATCGTTGATTTTTCCTCATTTATCAACAGGCCCAGGGCACAGCACATGATCTGCAGTGCTGAGACATCACGCTGGATCTGAGACCTGGAGCAGCCCTTGATGAGCGAGTCATCGAGTTATGGGTAAACCTGGATAGGCAGCCACTGTTGTCATGCACACAGCCTCAGGGCTGTAGCCAGACTGAACAGGTAATGTGCGGGACCCACCATGAAACACAGGAATTGTCTGTGTCCTTGGAATATTGATATGTGGAAATACGCGTCCTTCAAATCAAGGGCGGCGTACCAGTCTCCCAGATCCAGGGAGGGAATGGAGGCCAGGGAGATCATGCGGATCAGCAACGGTGGCCTGGAAATCTACGCCTCATGCTTCTTGAGTGGTGCCAGTCCGTTGAACAAGAGCAGGAGTGTGTTGGCTGCTGAAACAGGGAACTTCAGCCCAACCATGGTGACCAATACCAGCACTCCAGCAACTGGTAGCGAGGCTCTTAGGACCATCGCCTTTGGTTTCCAGAGCGGTCCCAAACACTGGGGGAATGGCTAGGTGGGTCCTGGTTTCGGGGCTGCAGGGACGGGCACACCTCCATGGGCCTGCACCATGCCACTGGCAATCGGCATCTTAGGCCCGACGAGCAGTGCCCTGAATCCAGAGACCAGTGGGAGCTCCGTTGGGCTGGCCTGCCGATGTCTAAGGTCTGATAGCTCCACACACACTATTACTGAAAAATTGCTTACCATTTTTACCATATAATTATAAAATAAATCGATTGGCATATAAATATTTTACTTACATTTCAGTGTATAATATACAGAGCAATATAAACAAGTCATTATCTGTATGAAACTTAAGTTTGTATTGACTTCACTAGTGCTTTTTATGTAGCCTGTTGTAAAACTAGGCAAATATCTAGATGAGTTGATGTACCCCCGGAAGACCTCTGCGTAACCCCAGGCGTACATGTACCTCTGGTTGAGAGCCACTGGTCCAAACTATCTATCTAAAACTACTTAAATTATCTAAACTAACAAACTACTAATCTATTTACATAAATTTAGAGTAAAACCACTAAGGGATGAGATTGCCTAAGCAACAAGCGGTTCCAGCAACCATCACAGGCAGTAAGAAGGAACTTAAGAAACGCAGGGTCGGTGGGGCCTTATGCCACCACCCAGCTCTAAAGGCAGCACTTTAAAATAGTGTTAAATATAAAAAATATGTTTTTAACTTATAAGGGGGAGTCGCACTCAGAAGCTTGCTGTGTGAAAGGGGTCACCAGTACGAAAAGTTTGAGAACCACTGTTTTAAGGTCACTGAGGCAAAACACTCCCATTAAAAAGGAGTGGGCATAGCTGAATACAGATGTGAATATAAAGCTTTAGAACACTGACAGCATATATAGTCTGGAAGAAAAGAAACTGAACACCTAAAATAGTCTAGTAATAATACTTAAAAATTCAGTCCTCCATTTAAAGTATTATAAGACTCTCCATAACATTTTATATAGCAAGCACATTTACTTGCTACATGTTAATAGTCAATGCAGAGAAATACAAAAAGAAACCTAGAGATATTAAACATGAGAACATGCTCCACAAGAGCATCTTCAATCACTTGCATACTAATAACTCTCAAACCATGCATCTTAGTCTTCATGCTGTTATGGACAACAGTAATTAATATAAACATCAAAAGCAATCATTGTACGAAGACTGGTCATTTTTGCAAAGCTTGGCAAACTCTCAACTACCTGCTGGTTATTAATTTTCAAACATATGGGAGCTCTGTTGTGGTTCATGTTAAATTGATTCTCTTCTACAAAATACAGTAATAAAAATGAATGAATATTCTTACTTTAGAGATAATTAAACCCATTCATATTTGTTGCAAGTGATGCATAAACTTAGGTGGAAAGAGATTTACTCTGATATTGAATTTAGTTTAGACTAAAATGTTGTGGTTTAGAGTGTACATGCACAAAAGTCAGGAAATCCAAAGATATGTATTCCACAGCAACCATGACATCTCACACAGTGTTTGCAATTTCTGTATATGAGAAATAAGTGAATAATCGTTTTATATTTTTATATATATATATATATATATATATATTATATATATATATATATATATATATACACACACACACACACACACACACACACACACACACACACACAGAGCAGAAACTACATATATGCAAGGGAAACATGTCAGTTACTAAAAGAAACAATTTGATTTGTGCATGTAAAATATTAGCCACAAAACTTTCATTAATTGTTTCTTTTTACTTAAAAGACCTAGCAACTGTGCATTGCAATACACCCATTAAATACCTATTTCACTGTTCTATACTTAGAAGCTCAAATTCAAATAAACACAATTTAGTTCAATGTGCCTACATCTTAATATTGCTAAGGAAAATTACACACACAGTTAAATAATTAAATATGAGCAAACATTTAACCAATTATTTCAGCAACCCAACAAGGAGCATATGCTTTAGATACATGCCAATTTTAAACTTGTTAAACACTGCCATTAAGTAGAGCTGTCTCACTGCAATACATTTATTGGTGGGAAAACTTCACTTTGGTAACTTAAGAAGCTAATCAGGATTTACTAAAAACTTTCCCCAACACCTCAGTTTTGTCTCAGAACCAACAATGGAAGTTTCACCATAAAGATCATTTTCAAGTAGTTAATTGTTCAAGAACAGGGCATTACAATTAAAGTGCCTTCTCTAATCATTCTATAGAATTTGCTACCATCATAGGTCAGCATAAATTAACTTAATATGGTGAGAAGTTTAAATCTTGCTCTATTTAAAATCTTATCCCACTAAGTTGTTTTAAAGTATAGTAAAAATCCATTTCAAAATTAAATTGCCCAAGTTTCTCCTAATAGAGAGAGAGAGAAAGATCATCAATGTACTGATATATTTTATTACCTAATGTAAGCCAAAAACTTAAAATAATCACTATAAACCTTAAAACTAAGGGGACATAAGAAGTCACAGCTAAAAAAACTTCTTGGCAACAGTATAAAGAGAACAAAAACTACTCCACAGAATATGGATTAAATTGCAAAGAACGATACCAAGTATTTTTCATGGAGAATTTCCATTCCGAGTTTTGACCCAGAACTAAGCTGAAAAAAGCATCTGCAAAACAGTAGGCCCATTCAGAAGTGAACAGTTTGAAGTATCTTGTGTAACTCACGATTTTTTAAACATCGCAACTGTTGCTAAACCCTTTTATTGGGCTACAGTACCAAATTAACATGCCATTTTTAGAAAAATCCATCTATCTAGCAGAAAAGATTTTTTTAGGGTACACAGTATTTTACACTATAACTCATGCTGCATCAACAACCCTGCTAGAATAAAAATTTAAATAAATGTCAAGATGCATAATAAAATATGTGCAGAGTTTAGTGAGAAACGAATGTATACTGAAAGTGTTTTCCTTTTTACCTGATTTATACAAAAACTAGAGCTTTCCTAAACCATGAACATAAAAAGGTATGTTATACTGTTGACTACAGAATACTGCAAAGTTTTATTGCCATTTAAACAAAGAAGCCATAACAGTTAAATGAGCTCAGGCAATAGGTTTCAGTATCACAAGGTGCCAGCTGTAAAGAGTTATGGCTAATTGAATATGGAACTCCTGCTTAATCAGATAACTGCTCTGCTATTTCCAAATGAAATGCCATTTCCATACTGTCTGAAAATGGCCTGTTTTATTGGTAACCAGAGAAAACAATATAAACTGTAAATAACATTAAGTGCTCTGTTTACCCATTCCAGGCATTGAAGTAGCAGGGGATCCAGGACGTCTTGGTAACACATTTGACTGTAAGGATGGTGCAACGGTTCTTTCTGGAGGTCCACCAGGAGCTGAAGCGTCCCTTTGCAGACCAGGAGATGCTGCTAGTGGACCTGGAGCTTTGGGAGATCCCTGTTTAGGGCTTACTGGGGTGGCTGCAGAGACATTTCTTTGAGCTGGGGTCCGCTGACGAATTTCTGACAGGAACATGTACACACTGAATTTAATATTCGATACCATATTGCAAGTAACAAAAACACAAAGTATTACTACACCTCTGCCCCGATATAACGTGATGCAATATAACACGAATTCTGATATAATGCGGTAAAGCAGCACTCCGGAGGAGCGGGGCTGCGCACTCCAGTGGATTAAAGCAAGTTCAATATAACGCGGTTTCACCTATAACGCAGTAAGATTTTTTGGCTCCCGGGACAGCGTTATATCGAGGTAGAGGTGTATTTTAATCAGTAAGAGAAGTAATAAGCAGGAAGTCAAATACATGTATACAAGACTCCACTACAAAGACTAATCATACTCTGATTAAGCATGCACTTCAGTACAAGCAGTTTGATCAAATACACAATCCTATATTTTAATATAGCATTTGGTTAACAACTGGTATATACTCGGAACAAAGTGTCTCCAAAAATGCACTAATAGAGAGGTAATTGCTTAGTATACATATCTTAGTGTACAAAATGAGATATTAATTGCTAGAATTAACTTGCTATACTCAAACAGAAAATCTGAACACACTGACTGAAGTCATTTTGCCTGCAACTGGTAAAGTATTCAGTCTGAATTCCCCAGCAGTATTGGTAGTACACAACCTTCATTTTCCAAATTTGAAAATCCAATGGTCCCTTCTTGTTTTAATCTATAATTTCAGTTTGTCCAGTTTCATCCACCCTACTCTACCACCCTAATTTTTTTTTTTTTTTAAGTGTGTGCTTGATTTGTTATTGCAGCACCAATGCATTGAGGGGGAATGATGTACTATGGTGCTCCCTTCCTGCCTTTTTTAAGAAAGAGAAAAGCATGCTCAGACTGAATTATAGGCTGGTCATCAATATGGCAAACAATTTAAGGGGACCTCTTCAGTCCTCCTCATTCAGACAGAACTCCCATTTACACCAATAGGAATTTTGTTTGAGTACTGCATTGGGCTTTGGGCAGTTACAACCATTTATGGCAGAAATGAATAGCTGCTGACTTAGCCATCCAGAAATTTGTTAACAAAAAAGTGATACAAGTCAGGAACAGCTTTAATAACGAAATAGCATTTTTCTCTCACACAATTCTCTCCCCACTGGTTCCCAATTACCACTGGTACAACCATCTTCAGGCATCACTGCCTGTCTCAAATACCTACGAAATAACGTACAACACTTGGAAATCCACCCTAAAAACAATGACAAACTCCTTCACTCCATCCTTCCCCACAACAATTTCACATTATCCAAACCATGGGCAGTAGGACAGCTCACCAGTATGCCAACTTCTTCCTGGGCCATCCCAAGGAAAAATTACAGGAAAAATGTGCCATGAAACCAACGATATACCTGATATACATTGATGATACATCACATGTTGTGAAAGGCATGTGGAGATATCTCCCCCAGAGCATCAAACGCCCCCAACAAAAACAATGTGGGTGAAACCAGACATTCACTACGTTCTCAAATGAACTCTCACAAAAAAAAGATAAATGACAAAAAAGACAAAAACACCCCATCACCTGTGAGTGAACACTTTTCACAAAGCCATCACTCCATGTCTGACCTCTCAGTCCTCAACCTCAAAGGAAACCTGCACAACACCTTCAAAGATGATCTTGAGAACTTAAATTCATAACTCTGCTAGTCACTAAAAACAAGACTAAAAAGACACTGGTTTTAAGGCTCATTAGAACTGTAACACACCTTACTGCCTGCTAACTCTTAATTTCACACTTTATTTTAAGCACTACATGTGAACCCCTCATGCTTAACAGTATGTCCCACCTTGTACTTAGCTTGGACATTCTGGTCCCCTTCCTCAGACCTGAAGAACAACTCTGTGAAGACTTGTCCTTTCCACCAACAGAAGTTGGTACAATAAAAAACTTTACCTCACATATCTTGTCTGTCTTTAGAAACACACATTTAAAAAAAAAAATCCAGCTTTATTTATTGCTATAAACTCTCTGCAGTAGGGTGGATATTTACATGAAATCAGCAGATAATAGTTTACCAAGCCCCCTTCCAAAGTGGGGAAGCTCACAGAACACCAGTGTCCACCAGATGAAAATTAAACCAGTTGTGCGCATGACTGATGAAGTGCATTGTAGGCACTTTCTTTTTGATGGTTTTTCTTGTTACCAACACGGATAAATTTTAGTGAATTTGGTGACAACAGCTTATTTGAAGATTTATGTCGGGGGTTAACTGAGATCAAAGGAAAACTGGCCACTTGTTATATTTAGGGAGTGAATTGTCCTGCAAAACCTCAGACTCCACAGATTACTGTATATTCAAATAATTAAACATAGGCCAGCTCTACATTAAAAATATTAAGTTGACCCAGCTACATTGCTCAGTGGTGTGACAAATCCACACCTCTGAGGAATGTAGCTATGCTGATCTAAACCCTGGTGCAGACAGCACTAAATTCACAGAAGAATTCTTCCGTTGACCCGGTTACCGACTCTTGGGGAGATGGATTACCTATGCAGACGGGAGAACCCCTCCCATCGCTGCATGAGTGGCTACACTTAAGCATTACAGTGGTGTAATTGCAGCACTGCAACTGTGCTGCTAAAGAATTTTAAGTGTACAGATAGGCTTAGACAACACTTGTCAGCCTCCAGTGCTGGCCAAAGGTTAACTGAACTCTGTTCACCCTCATTGGTGGTATAGGGGCCTACTGCTCTAGAAAGTATTGATAATTTTTATTATAAGTTGGTGCAATTAAGTTAATTTTAACCATGTTTTACATTCAAGTGCTTCTTCACCTTGTTACACATTTTTTACAGAAAAGGGCAGGTCTAGATCAAGAGGTAACAGTGTGCCTGCTGCACATAGTGTATGGCAAGATCTCTCTCTCCTCTAAAGAGTGGAGACAAAAAAAGCCAAAGAGACTAGATTGAGAACAGACATTAGAAAAGACAGCTGTGATAAACCATTATTTACCAGGGATAAATTGTGCCAAACACGCTTCTCCCACTAAGCTCTCCACCTTCCCATCCCTCCTACATCTCCTTTGTAAAATCCTAATTGAAGTACACGTGTATCATATTTCAGCCTTCTCCTACCTCTCTATCCCATTCTTTTAGTCTTTCGCCGCCAGTGCCCTTTTGTCTTGCTTCTACATTCCTTAGTCCAAATTTTTTTTGGTAATTATCTTTTTCACCATCCTCCACTATACAGTCCTTCACCTCTCGCCACAGATAGTATTTTTTCACCACATATGCAGAACAAAGTCAGTGGGGCCCTTATTGTCAGGACTGCATTCTGCTTTGTGCTGTCCCAGGGGTTTAGGACTCAGCCTATCAACCTCCAAAGGTTTTGCAGAATAGAAGCAAGAAGGGAGAAGAGGGAGGAGCACTGCTGGCTGGGGATACGGAAGCAGTGAAAGCATCTGGGATAGAGAGACTGTCAAACAATGCATAAGGTGCGCGGGAGGAGAATCCTTTTGCTAAAGCAGTTTCACTGCCCTGCTGCTCTTGTGGTGGTCTGCAGGCTTAGGGAGGACAAAGGGGCTGTTTAGCCTGCAGACAAAGCCATCAGAAGGGGGATGGAAAAGACAGAAAGAAAGACAGAATAAAAAAAAATACTATTTTCAGTGGTGTGTGTATATGAGGCCTGCTTTCATCAGCTGCACCTCAGTCAGCAAGAATAGGGTAGGCCCGGGGTCTCAAACTCAAATGACCACGAGGGCCACATGAGGACTAGTACATTGGCCGAGGGCCGCATTTACTGACACCTCCCCCCTGCCGCCCTCAGCCCCGCACCCACTCCACCCCGCCCCTTCCCACCCCTTCCCTGTCCCCATTCCAACCCCTTCCCTGAAATCCCCACCCCAACTCTGCCCCCTCCCTGCCCCCAGGGGAAGCAGGAGGAGTGTGGGGTGTGGCGGGGGCTCAGGGCAGGGAGTTGGGATGAGGGTTGCGGCAGGAGGAGGGGAGGGGGCCGCAAGGTGCTCGCGGGCCGCAGAAAATAACCCTGCTGGCCGCATGTTTGAGACCCTTGGGGTAGACAATGCTTATATGCCTATCCTAGACCAATCACCACTTCTCTGCTAAATCTCTGAATCTTTCTATTCCTAAAGTACATGCCATAGGCAATTTTTGCTGCAAGGTTTCACAAATGTTTGTTGATTTCAGTGAAAACTATTCCCACTGGGAGAAGAGCATATTTTAGTAGCTGTAGTATTCAAGTCACATTCACCTTAAAAGATCATGAAGTAATTTAATGCTTGTGAAAAAAGCAGGAGTCCCCTTTGTCCAGCAAACAGGTATGCGTCTGACAGTGCCAGTACAAGCTCTCTCACATGTCTAATCTGCTTCAACTCTCTAGACGTACAAATGTTTCATTAGCCGTTCAATTTTAGGTGCTCTGAGATTTACAACTAAGAAAAGGACACACTTCCATTATGAATACTCCTAGGCTCACAAGCTCAATAGCTATCAAATGGGTAGGCCTAAATTCTAGCAATCTGGAATCAAGTCAGATCTTTCAGTGGTATATTACTAATTCCCTAATGTTGGGTTTTAGGTTTATTTGCCCTTCAGGGGGCTCATGCAATAGACTGGTCTCAACAGAAGACCTAGTAATGGTTCGGAGTGTTCGCCCCTTAGCAGGTGGTCTACAACTCCACTGGCAATCATACAGATACACAGGAATGAGATTGATGAACTCTGGCAGGAGAACTACCTCTACCCCAGAATAAGTATGGTAACATGTTAGGCCTGTGTGCCAGAAGGACCAGAATATTTTTGCTCAAAGGCCAGTGATATGTTTGGTCAAGCAAAACTGTTTTCTGCTGAAGTAGTAGGGACAAAAAGGAAACTAGAGTACTGTAACAAAGTGGGGGGTTTTCTCATTTTCTATGGCGTTTCAATGGTTTGCATGCAGAGGGGGTGGGACTCAGTTTCCCTGGGTATTACTCGTTTAACGAGGTGAGGGGAGAGGGAGTGTGTTTGCAGAGGACCGGAGAGAGGACGTGGGGACCCAGCCATGGCCGGGAGGATGGATACCCCAGCGACCGGTGACATGGCGACCTGGTGACCCAGAGGCCCAGCTGAGAAGACGCAGCCTTTTCTGGCCAGTGGGAGGACAATGGGCTGCAGAGTGAGGACCCAGTGACCTAACCAGCCGGTTCCAGCCAGAGGACAGAAGCGAGGAGAGGAGGCCCGGTTTACAACCCTGTTTACCTGGAGAGAAGACAATGGACAGAGGCGGGCCCTGCGGCCGGTGATCTCAGATACCCAGCTGGGAGCAGGGAGGCTCTGGGCTAGAGAGGAGGAGCAGGCAGAGCCCACCTGGATGCAGGGAGACTGGGATGTGCTGGGCTGAGGGAGGCCAGGCCTGAGGCCCTGAGAGTTTCCTGTGCTGTGTTCAACTCTCAATAAACCCTCCTGTTTCATGCTGGCTGAGATTCACTCCGGTCTAGAGAACAGGGTTGCATCAACCCCTTCGGGGTGGAGGCCCCGGGGGTCCAGAGCGAGTGGACTCCCTGAGGAGGCCCACGGCAGAGACAGACGTGCTAAGGTTCAGAGAGGTGTGGATCCAGGAGGTGGAGGGGCCTGACCCCGAGAGAGAGTGGACCCCCGAGAAGGGCTGTCTCACTAAAAGGGGCACCCCCCACGGACCGCACGGGGCCAAGAGTGGGCACGATCTGTGAGTCCGTGACAAGTACTAATAAATAGTTCCAGCAAATAACTGGATTTGGGCAATTAAGCTGGAAACAGCACATGTTGGCATATATTCTTGCCTGTAGTGAGACCTACACCCAAATATAGGGTAACTGCCAGAAGGAAGCAGAACTATAAGAGAGACTGGATTCTATATCCTCAACTAGTCTTATTCTGAAAATGGAATTTATCAGGGCTGAACTACATGAACACTTATTCAAATTCCAAATTTCTACACTTCCAGAAAAGTGCCACAATTTAATAGAATGATTGTGTCACCTGGATCCCATTTTTAATATGGAAGAGAGTTACCAAATTTTCCTTTATTTGAATATCTTGCAATTAATCAATTGAGTTTCTTCTGGGTATATGTGCAAACCAGTTATATGAAAACTAAATTCCGCATTGGGAATTATCTGTTTGAGGTCACAAAAAGACAGCCTTGATTTGGTCTCGTTTTGGTCTAAGGCCACTTAGGTCCAAATTCTGCAATCACTCATGTGGAGTGGTACTCAGACAAGTAGGCAGGCCAATTTCAGAGTGGATGTGGTCCATTCCCACTCTCTTAGTATTGATACCTCCTTCTCAATTATTGGAGTGGACCACATCCACCCTGACTGAATTGGCCTTGTTAACACTGATTCTCAACTCCCTTCTCTTCATGTGTCAGTATATTTATGCCTGCATCTGTAATTTTCACTCCATGTATCTGAAGAAGTGGGGGGTTTACCCACGAAAGCTTATGCCCAAATAAATCTGTTAGTCTTTAAGGTGTCACCAGACTCCTCATTGTTTTTAATCCTACTGTTTAAGACTAGAACTATTTATTTAAAAAGCAACGGGCATTGCATTATTGCCACACATTTAGACTAATTCTTTTCTCCAGAGAAATGACTGCTATGCAATTGTGGATCCACTAGATCTTTGAAGTAAACAGCTCTTCAGCTTTATAGATAGTTTCCATTTTCATCTATTCAAATTTTTTTTTTTTTTAAATCTATCATGAGTGCAACATTAAAGTTGAGACCAATCTGGTCACACTTTCATCATTACTTATCCTCTTTTTAAGGGGACAGAATTCACAAGTATTGACATTTAAATGATAATTGAGTTTCTGATATCTATTGCACTTCTGACCAGTTTAAGTGAAGAGAAAACTTAATTAAGGTTTGCACATAATTTAAATGTTTCACTAATTTAATTACATTCATGCAGATTTACATTTATCATATGGATCAATTTGAAATTGATATTTAGTTGCACCAATAGTGAATTATATACTGCACAAACCAGTAGCAGATACTGGTTTTGGCTTGGAGCTACTACCTACTTTGAATTGTACTACCCAAGCCAAACTTGAGAAACTAACAATATTCTTCTTGATGGCCTGATCTATAAGGTGAAACACATCAATTAAAGAAAATCAGAGACTAACAAATTTAATACTGGGCTGACAGCAAACTAGTCCAATTTTCACACAGCACTTTGAGCAGCAATGCCTATAAAGAGACTAGGAATATGTTTCCAGGCAGCTTCACTCTTCACCCAGCACTACTCAAATGCTCAGGAGAGCAGTGATGATCTAGCTCTGGTGCATCTGCTGATCTAACTCAAGAAAAAGAATGAGGACTAAAAGGATAAAAGATATGGGGTAGCTCAAACAGAAGTTAGGACTTGTGACAGGAATCACACTGAAATTCTATGACTGGTGCTATTCAGGAGATCAGAATACATGATCATAATGGTCCCTTCTGGCTTTAGAATCTACGACTAGGATTAGGACAGATAAACATAATGCAGAAGAGAAGACAAAGGCTGCTGCCAAGACATCAGGAAACCAAAGGAGAAGGCTGTTTGTGAAAACAGCACACTGCAAAACTTGCTCATTGTCACCACCATGATAATTTTGGAAGATTGAGCAAAAGAAAAAAAAGTGGATTTTATTCAACTGGAAGGAGAATTATACAAACAGCTTTAGTGGCAAATTATAATCTATTTAATGTTGTACAAATATCATCACCAGCATTCCAGAAGCTGTGACATGTGAGAAAGTGACTTGAAATAGCCAGGCTGGTTTAAAATTAGGCCTCCTCGAGCTCTTTCCTACTTCCCAAACAACAGATCACAAGCAAGTGTGGGAAAAGGATGAAAACTAAACAATGGTTTGACTATGTAGGAGTCTTCCAACCAGACTCCACAAAAGCAGTCAGGGCTACCATGCAACCAAAGATGTGGGAGCTTGGCAAGTCTTATATATGTGCTCAGCTGGAAACATGAATCTGTGATTGAAAATCATATCCCTCTGATTCCATAATTACTTGTAGTGAACACTAGACCCTGTGCAGCCCCATTGAATTGACTTGCTTTAAAAGCAAATTAGTCCGTAAAAAAAAAAAAAAAAAAGATTCTGGGCAATCTTCAGTTATATTCATCCAACGACACATTTAGATTTGAAATAGTGGCATTATTATTGTAGTGTTTCAGATTTACTTAACGTTATCAATTTTAAACAGGAGAATCATTTAAGTTTTCCAAAAAGACTAGTGTATTTATAGTCCATATTTCTGAATTAGAGCCATTCTACTTGATGTGATAAATTTTACCTTCTCTTTTGGGGTGGGAGAGTGCATGTTTCTCAGCATAAACCTTTTCCTTAATGATTTTTAATACATAATCGTTTTCTATTTCACTAGCATGCATAGTAGTACAACCTTTAAATGGAAAGGTCTAAAACAGTTAAGAACCATCAGGTTTTAGTACTGCATAAAATATTCAGGTGATCTCTGAATTTACTTTTATCTCTAAAACATTACTCTGGGAGTGTTTTGGCTAGGTAAAGAAAAATACAAATGAGTTGGTAGGAAATCCAAATCAGTCATTACATAAAAAACTCTGAACAAAACTCTTGACTGCAAACTAGTATTCTGAGGGATTGCCACCCAGAAAAATCTCACATCTGAAGATACACAAGACGCATTCAGGAGCCAGATTCACACTATATCAACATCAAGCAGCATTAAACACTTAACTGGCTGAAAAAGCATTAAATTAATTCATCAAATAACAGACCCACTACTAAATAAAGAGCAACTAATAGGCACAATCCAATACCAATTCCCTCCATACCCCCAAAAATTTAATCCCAGTTTACCACACAATTCCCATTAAAAAAAAAAAAAAAAAAAAAAGGACAGATTCCTCTAATGGAATTTGTTGCTATAAATACTGATCTTTCATAAAGAGCAGCAATTTCACAGAGCTAGTACCTTGTCCAGGTCTTGGAGTTGCAGATGCTCCAGCAGATGGCAGTTCAACCTCCTGTCAATTATAGTAATATTATAAAAGTGTAGCATCGAGAAAACATTTTATAATAAATTAGTACTGATACCAGATTCCTACCTTTGCCTTCTTAGAATCTGGATCAAACCTTTCAAGAATTAATTTAGCAGTCTTATAAGTTTCCTTTTCCATTACTTCTTCAAGCTAGAAACAAAGGTTTCACAGGTCAAGACAGACTTCTTTTAAAAAAAAATTTTTTTTTCAAATGTTTATTTTTCTATTTACAAGCATCACATTAAAATTTGCAAAAGTGCAAAACCTAGTCCAACCAAGCATTACTGTGCTCAACCACTTTGATTAACTGCATTCAAATGAAACAAAATCTAGTTTTAAAAAAATTGTTTCTAACTTGTACTCAACTGCTTTATTGCAAGGAAACACCAAATATTGTTAATTGTTTACATATAATGAGGAGAATAATTACATGCACCAACTTCAATAATGGAATGTGCAAAAATCTATCAGCTATCATTATTGGAAGTTATTAGACATGACAAGCAAATGACAGGCAATTCCTCAGATTTATTTCCTCATAGCACTTAATGCTATTAATTTAAAGAAGGTCGTTAGCCAAGTGCTTTACAGAATAAAGTCTCTGTGCCAATTAACTGCTGTCAGCATCGATTTTAGATTATTTATTAGCAGAAGCAATTAGCTTGCTGCAAATGCTGTGAACACTCACTAACTGGGAGAACAGCCATGGAATTTGCTCAAGTGACTTTAAAGGCTAAACTCCATCTTTACGGTTACATTCAAACTGCTTTTCAGAAACAACTGAACATGTTAAGAATTTAAATAAAAATTTACTGAGTATTATGCATACTTTAGGGAGCATAATTAAAACACTTCATTATTACAGCATTTTATTTACAATGCACTCAAGTGGCTTTATAGCTAATACATGGGCTTAATTAAAAAAGTAATCACTAGTAAAGTATCTTTTTAGCGGTTAATAGCCAACATCAGAGGAAGCTGAACTTTAGAACACAGATACGCATAGTTATGACAAATGGCTAATATGTACAGTGAATATAAAGTATTTTACAGAGCCTCAGATGGACCTTATTCCTCAGATATTCCGGTATCAAATAATATTTTGTTTAGAGTACTATAGTTTCATATTATGTTTGGTTGCTGGTGTGAACAGTTGGTAACTTAAAAGGTCAGTGGCCACAAAAGTAAGTTCTGTCAAACAGTCATTTATCGCTGCTAAGAAATAAATTTACTGAGACTTCAGGACCACTAGTTTGCAGAAGGTGGGATGTCTGCAATTTTCATTTCTCACCTGCAGATTAGTGATAATGGCTTACAACTATAATAGTGCCTTCTTATCCAGATAGATCCCAGAACATGTGTAAATAAAATTCACTTCATTCACAATGGAAATGCAGCATCTGTTTAACAGCTCACAGCAACACTCACAATGGTTTAAGACAGGAAATGAAATATTATCCAGATTGTACATTAAGCACAACTGAAACCACTAAATGATTAGGGAAGTAAAAAGCAATTCCCTAAACTGAAATTTGAGCAGGATATTGGGGTTAGCAAAAAGTGCAATGGAGCTTTAGTAGGAGATCAGAAATAAGGATTTAGAATACACATCCCTCAATAACATTTCTAAGGAGAAGGAGAGTCCAGAAGGGAAATCTCAAAGTGGCTGAAAGATCTGGGAAAGGAAGCTTGGGAAGGAGCCAGTTATGGTGACATATCACGTTAGGAAGGCCAAATGAAGGAGTACCTTTGTCAACCTCTGGCTCCTCCCCCAACTCAGAAGCCCTGAAACTGGGCTAATTACTTGTTCCTGTTCATGCTAATGGAGAGCCGTTAAAAGATGGGTGTCATGTTTTCATTGCTCTTTGGTAGCCACACAAGGGAAGAGGAAACTGAAGGCAAGTAGCCAGCACCACAAGAAGGCCTTTTCCATTTCCCTCCAGCAGATGACCTTAGGAGAGGCTCCACAACTATTTCAGCTCTCCTGTAAAACTGACCCAGCCATGAGAGCTAGTAGACACTAACACTATCCCATCACCAAGGGGAAGCAATATTCTCTCATTATGCCCCTCTGCTTTCCTTTGGGGAGCAATAGGGGTCAATCTGAGGGGTGGTGAAGAAACAGCACAGACTCTCCATGCAGTCAACGGGTTGTAGTAGCCTTCTTCACTCAGACCTCTTGCTGGGAGCACTGCCACTGCAGCTCTAGATTGCTGAAAATACACTGGGAAAGGTGGATACCTTTCCAAGGCCCTCCCTGCCTTCAGTCTCTTGATCTCTACCGCCACAAAAATAGTATGTGAGCAATGCAAGCCTATCCCTGACCCCCCGTCAACATCAGCAGGGCACCGACAGGTAAGCAGCCTTGCTCCAAAGCATCACAGTGGCTTATAGGTAGCATGAAGTATCTGCCTAGTAAAGTTTTTACGTGGTTCCAGTAGACTACAAACCTGGAAGTCCACTTTCAGTGCAAGTCTGCAGTTAACAGAAGTCTGGATTAACAAGGCTCTATTGCAATCTTTTTATGGACCAAGAAGGATTCCCCATTCAAATGATCTGATGCTTTTCCCTTACTGACGGTTAATGACAATCTGCCAAATAAAATAAATTCTAGACCATTTTAAGATTAGACTCTCACTTAGTTATCCTGTGCATGATGTCTGAAATGTATTGTCTGCATAAATTGCATTGCAAGCCCCCTAGATATGAAGTGTAGTGCTAAATAGTGCTAAAATAAATGAAATATTGCAGAGGATCTTGCAAGAAGTCAATGAGAAATAAATGTTATATATAAGGATATAAGGAGATTTGGAGAAGAGGAAATGAAAGGAAGGAGATAGAGAACACTGCAGGGAGAAAGAAGGAAAAGAAGAAACTGTCAAGGCAATGCAGGAAAAGATGCACTATAATCTATTACAGAAAAGAAAATATAGAACAAAGCCAGAAAGGGAAATAAGATAACAAAAGTAACATTTTTTTAACCTCAAGTAAACAGAGTTAATTAATGATGTTACAATTAAATACAATTGTGTACTGTATTTTTAAATTATTGGGGTGTGGTTTTAGTGACATAGCAGCACAGATATTTTTCACCTTGACTAGTCAGCTTAGTCCTCATGCCAGTGGGCTTCAGGAAAGTTTTTCACGCCCTGATTAAATGGATCTACAAACTGATCCAACAGTCCCAAAACCATTGGCTTGATGGGACGTCCAAATAAACTAAAATGAGATTGATTTTCAAATGGAAGAATCAATTTAGGTTATTTTTGGTGAGGGACAAGACCTCAAATTACAAATTGTAAACACATTACAAAAAGATAGTTTCCTTTCTTTCCCACCTTATGTTCTATAGTCAATCTCAGTTAGCAGAGCTGTAGAGGGAATGTTTAACAGGATATAATGATAGATTTATTTGAAAAAAATTTACTCACTATTTTTTTCTTTTGGGATTTTAGCTCTTCTAATGATTCACCTAAAAAACAAGACTTATGTTAGTTTTTAATATTAAAAATGTGATAAATATATTTCAGCATAGATTAATTGAATATGTCTCACTTGTGAGAGCCAAACAATATTTTCATTCACTGGCCCCAAGTAATCCCAGTACGTTAGCAAATCCTTCTTGTGCTTAGTTTATTCTCACATAAGAGTTTTAAATAAGCCACCTAAACCTATTGGCAGTTTCAAGTTTTATTATAAACCTTTTAAAGCACCACTTAATTAAACAAACTAGTACAGCACAAGTCTTGTTTGGACCTACATTAAAATTGGTGCAACAATAGCAATGTTTGCTTAAATATGTTGATTCAGTTGACTACAGAAAATCTTTTAGTTTGAATTTTAATACAGCTGTTTGAGTCCCAGATTCACGTGTTTAATACACTTTCTACAGTGCTGTTGTAGTTGTGTTGGTCCTAGGATATTAAAGAGATAAGGTTGGTTAATATCTTTTACTGGATCAACTTCTGTTGGTAAGAGGGACAAACTTTCAAGCTTGCCTAGAGCTCTTCTTCAGGTCTGGGAAATGTACTCAGAGTGTCACGGCTGCATACAATAAGGAATTAACACATATTTCAAGGGACCATTCAAGGTGAAGTGGCCTGTTAACAATTCTCCAGTCATGAGGGTTAGGGGTTAGTGTATTACAGATTGTTGTAATAAGCCATAAATCCAGCGTCTCTATTCGGTCCATGATTTTTAGTGTTTAGCAAAGTTTGTCTCTCTCACCATCTAATATATTTTATTCAAGTCTCATGCATGCTAGTTGCAAATACTAGATCATTTCCAAACTTATCAATGGGATCTATATATTTCATCCTGACAGCATTTCCAAAATATAACAAAATCCCAGTTTTATAAGAGAAGATATGACTACCAGAAGTTCATCTCATTACTACAGAATAGAAGGGACAGTGTTACAGCCAGTAAGCACAACATCTAACCTTTATCTCTAAGAGAAAAAAATTAAGTCAAATGCATGTGGGATTTTTCCTGAAAGTCAATACTAGTAGTTCAGTACTTATGGAAAACTCACTGTAATAAGTCAGAATGAATTCCCTGGATACTACCAATTCTCTGCTACCTCCTTTATAGGTGAACAATGCATTCTAACAAGCAAAAAAATATAAAAGGTATTTACAGTTATTTTTCCTCCCTTAGTGTTATTTAACAGCTTGCTCGGTACAGCTCATTTTGTGGGCTCAAAATTTATTTTGCAGCATCAGTTTTTCACAAAGATAGTACATAAGCGAGAAAAGGCTATAGTGACAAGAAAACTAAAATTATGGAATTACATAACCATTATTTAAGCCATCGCAAATTCATAAAAGAAGACTACTGGAATAAGATTACATTATCTATGAATTGTTACTCAAAATTTAAAAGAGTTTACATTAGTGTTTGTGTTCTCAGATGACATTTCAATTCTTGCTGATTTAGTAGGCTTCTTTCATCAAAGCAAAGATATTTTATTTGTTAATTTATAACATCCACCACAAATGTATTTAATTGGGCACACATACATAATTTAAAACAATTTATACAAAGCGACAGCTATCACCAATCCAGTAACCTCGTCCTCAGAAAAGATCAATAGGTATGGTGCAAGGCCTAGAAACCCACTGTTGTTGGGCCAGCTGGGAGGAGTAGTTTCCAGAGCCATAGAGCCCCCAAATGATTAAATATTAAGGCAGTTTGCTCACACACTGTGACACTGACAGACTATGGACTGGTATGTGACCCATAACAACTTAACAAGAGGCACTGAATAGTAAACAGGGCCATTCCTTGTAGATAGTTATCAAAGCCATGTTAAGTAGACTTGAATCTTTAACATGTTTGCCTGTATTGCTGGAGAATCAAGAGTAGATACTAACTGTATTTGTCTGTGTTTATCTATATCTTGTTAGAAGTTTAACAATGTGATTTAATTAGTTTGTAGATGCTAAAATCCTGTTTCTATCTTTTAATGACGTGTTACTGTATTCTATTGAATCAAAGACCAAAGATATAATATATAAGATATTGTAGGAAGTAAACTATTTACTTTGTCTTCAGCTTACACTGTCTATGCCATAATGAACTGTCTTGATAGTTTGAATGGTTAATTGCCCTATGTTAATTAATACAAATAGTTACCTATGTATGCATATGAAGCATAAGATTAGCTTCAAAGCAACAATATACATTACCTAGTCTTCATCAAAGGAAGGCCCTTCTGTGATGATTGTTGTCAAGAGGCTATCAGCCTGCTAAAGAACTATAAAGGAAGCTTTGGGCCTGATCCTTTTTATCTCACATCTGCTTAAACTTTGACAGGGAAAGTCTAAGCCACAAGACCTCCAGGTTTACTCTGGGTTCACCCTGGAATTCTCACAGAAGGAAACTCTGCACCTGGACTGCCTATTGGACTATAACCTTTTACATTGATTTCAGAAAGACTTTTACAAATCAGCATTCTCACCATCTCTGCTATGAAACAAACGTAAGGTTTTTATACACATTTGTATGTATATTAACTATATATAACTCTCTTTTTTTCTTTTAGTAATAAGTCTTAGATCTAGTTAATAAGGATTGGCTGTAAGAATGTATTTGGGTGAGATCTGAAATATTCATTGACCTGGCAGGCAATGTGTCCGCTCTTCTGGAATTGGTAGGACTAAGTATGGTGAATACAGTTTTCAGTAATCTCTCACTATATTAGACTTGGCTGTCTGGATAGGAGCCAAAGGGTGGATTGCTTAAAGGGGGACTGTATTTTGGCTTCTTGGTAACCAGTGTGATATTACAGAAGCTAGTTGGCTACCGGCTTAGTGAATCTAATTATAGAATAAACCACCGGTTTTGGAGATTGTCTGCCCTATTCCTTGCCATTTGCACTGAGAAAGCATTCTCAATATGACCCCTCCAGGCACCATGGTCACACACACCATTACTGAATTTGACTGCCACAGCAAATTACGAGAGAGAGGCAGCCTCCCAGATAGCCCACACCATTTAAGACTACAGATCAATGACAACAACTCAAACTGCACCCAGAAGCAATATGATGCCAGTACAGTTGAACAATTGGAAGATGTTCCAGTGGTTAATACTATATAACAGACAAGCAGCTACATTCTTCACCAAGTGCAACTTCCCAGTGGTCTTCAACTGCAGCCCCAATGAGCACTGCAGTATTTTTAAAACATAGAATCATAGAACTGGAAGGGACCTCAAGAGGTCATCTAGTCCAGTCCCCTGCACTCAAGGCAGGACTAAGCATTATCTATACCATCCCTGACAGGCATTTGTCCAACCTGCTCTTAAAAATCCTCAATGATGGAGATTCCACAACCTCCCTAGGCAATTTATTCCAGTACTTTACCATTCTGACAGTTACAAAGTTTTTCCTAATGTCCAACCTAAACTGCCCTTGCTGCAATTTAAGCCCATTGTTTCTTGTCCTATCCTCAGAGGTTAATAAGTACAGTTTTCTCCCTCCTCCTTGTAACAACCTTTTATGTACTTGAAAACTGTTATGTCCCCTCTCAGTCTTCTCCAGACTAAACAAACCCCGTTTTTTCCACTCTTTCCTCATAGGTCATGTTTTCTAAACCTTTAGTCATTTTTGTTGCTCTTCTCTGGACTTTCTCCAATTTGTCCACATCTTTCCTGAAATGTGGTGCCCAGAACTGGACAATACTCCAGTTGAAGCCTAATCAGCGTGGAGTAGAGCAGAAGAATTACTTCTTGTGTCTTGCTTACAATACTCTGTTAATACATCCCAGAATGAGGTTTGCTTTTTTTGCAACAGCGTTACACTGTTGACTCATATTTAGCTTGTGATCCACTATGACCCCCAGATCCCTTTCCGCAATACTCCTTCCTAGGCAGTCATTTCTCATTTTCTATGTGTGCAACTGATTGTCCCTTCCTAAGTGGAGTACTTTGCATTTGTCCTTATTGAATTTCATCCTATTGACTTCAGACCATTTCTCCAGTTTATCCAGATCATTTTGAATTTTAATCCTGTCCTCCAAAGCACTTGCAAACCCTCCCAGCTTGGTGTACTCCCTTTGCCATTATCTAAATCATTGATGAAGATATTGAACAGAACTGGACCCAGAACCGATCCCTGTGGGACCCCACTTGTTATGCCCTTCCAGCATGACTGTGAACCACTGATAACTATTCTCTGGGAATGATTTTCCAACCAGTTATGCACCCACCTTATAGTTGCTCCATCTAGGTTGCATTTCCCTAATTTGTTTATGAGAAGGTCATGTGAGACAGTATCAAAAGCCTTACTAAAGTCAAGATATACCACATCTACCACTTCCCCCCATCCACGAGGCTTGTTACCCTGTCAAAGAAAGCTATCAGGTTGGTTTGACACGATTTGTTCTTGACAAATCCATGCTGTTATTTATCACCTTATTTTCTTCTACGTGTTTGCAAATTGATTGCTTAATTATTTTCTCCATTATCTTTCCGGGTACAAAAGTTATGCTGACTGGTCTGTAATTTCCCAGGTTGTCCTTATTTCCCTTTTTATAGATGGGCACTATATTTGCCCTTTTCCAGTCTTCTGGAATCTCTCCCTCTTCCATGACTTTTCAAAGATAATTGCTAATGGCTCAGATATCTCCTCAGTCAGCTCCTTGAATATTCTAGGGTGCATGTCATCAGGCCCTGGTGATTTGAAGACATCTAACTTGTTTAAGTAATTTTTGGCTTGTTCTTTCCCTATTTTAAAGACTCTGATCCTACCTCGTTTTCACTGGCATTCACTATGTTAGATGTCCAATCGCCACCAATCTTCTTGGTGAAAACCGAAACAAAGAAGTCGTTAAGAACCTCTGCCATTACCACATTTTCTGTTATGGTCGTTCCCCCCTCATTGAGTAATGGGCCTACTCTGTTCTTGGTCTCTCTCTTGCTTCTAATGTATTTGTACAATGTTTTCTTGCTTCCTTTTATGTCTCTGGCTAGTTTGATCTCGTTTTGTGCCTTGGGTTTTCTAATTTTGCCCCTACATATTTTTGTTATTTGTTTATATTCATCCTTTGGAAACTCAGTCAAATTACACTTTTTGTAGGACTCTTTTTTGAGTTTTAGATCATTGAAGATCTCCTGGTTAAGCCAGGGTCATCTCTTGCCATACTTCCTATCTTTCCTACGCAGTGGGATATTTTGCTCTTGTGCCCTTAATAATGTGTCTTCGAAAAACTGCCAACTGTCTTCAATTGTTTTTCCCCTTAGACTTGCTTCCCATGGGATTTTACCTGCATGGGCAATTAAAGTGACCCAGGCAATAAAAATTAACAGATTACAAGTGGAAAGGAAAGTGATCCACAAGTTAACCTCACGGAGCACCTCCCAGTGGTGGTTAAAATGACCTCCCTGTGGCAATTCCTGGAACTCACTATTAGGAAAGTGTCATATTTTAGCGCTCAGCTAAATTTAGCAGATGAAAACAACGAGGACTCAGTACCATATAGCCAGTATTTTGGAACCAGTGTTATTTAAATAAAAAAAATTTAAAAAGTCCTAAGGGCTAGACTAGGTCCAGAGCAGAGAAAGCACATCAAATGTCTAACCAAACAGATTAAGAGATACTAGTGACATGGATCCCAGACACCCTAGAAACAAAGGTCTTAAAGTATTCCCAAATGAGGGCCTCTTGAAGGAAGAGTTATTTTAATAATGGACACTGAAATCCCCCCGACCACATCACCTGAAGATCCAATCTCTCAACCTATTACCATCACCTCTGCCTTAGTCAAGGTAATCTTCAACCATCCTACTCTCCTCCATGTTCTGTTTTTGGTCAAACGCTGAGAAAGCAAGGAAACCACCACGTGCATCTGATGAAAGTGAGACCAAGCTTCATCAAGCATATGATGGTGGGTCAATTCAACAGTCTCATTATCCGTCCTCCCCCAACAGCCACACACAGAATATCAAGCAGTATGTAAACCATTCACCTTCCCCTGCAAAATATAAATTCCCCCACTACAGCTTGTGGTGAGAGAGAAAGACAAGATAAAAGATTGGCCTCCCAGAATAGCCCCATCTAGAACAAAAATAGAAACTCCCACCCCACTGTCACTAGGATTAAGTTTAACAGTTGTACTCAGAAGGAAAAGGGTATGGAGGAAGAGAAGTCTGAGCTAGTCTGTTTAGTTTTTGGCCAAAATTGTTCAGTTTAAGATTACAACCTAGTGTCCTTTGCCCATTCAAATTCCCACTGCTTTCAGGTAATCCAAGCTCTATTAACAAATAAAATTTGACACTAGCTTTTTAATTAAGGTAGAGAGCTTTGTCCTTCCCATTTCCTGGAATGGTTAGACTTAGTTCATATTGGCATGTTCCAAGTTGCATAAAAATTCCCTCAACACACAGGTTTAACAAAAAGTATTAAGTTAGTCTGTTGAGTTTAAAACTTCTGTAAACTTAAAATATCCAGGCAAACTACACAGATACTGCAGAAAGTGAAAAAAGTGCAACATATTAGCACAAGACACTGATACACTTTCATCTCTAAAGAAAATAATCCTGGAACACATTGAAAAATAAAGCTATAGGTATATTTATATCTAAAACATTTAAGCAGTGTTGAATCAGAGGAAAGATGCTCAAAAAGTTATGTTGCTTAACTTGGTAAATTACAAGGAGTTTCAAATAACCCAAGTACAACTCTTGAATCTCCTTTGAGTCATAAGACACAGGGCCAAATCTCAATTCTCTTTACATGTTTCGCATACATCAGTAAGGTGTGTTGAAGGCAATCTCGCCTTTAATGAAGAGGTCTCTTCATGAACTCTAAATGATATGGACAGGCCCGCCACCACAAATGCCTGTTTTTAAATTTTGCCTTAGAATTTATCCTTTTATTAGAACTCTGGCCATCCCTTTTGAACATTCTGAATTATTCTCATGCCACCTATCTGTACTACTTTAAAAAAAAAATCAGGAATTCCCATTGCAGTGGATAGGCAGCTCTCAAAATACAACATATTAATATTGCATCAAGAAAATGATGCTTGCCTGTCTCACTTTCCCATTTAGAAGATGCTGCTGCTTTTTAATAGCATACTATTACAGCCATGCTACAAACAATGAAGATTGCAGTAGCCTTAGAACTTATTTCATATAAACAGTCTCTGCCCTTACTCATAGCATGAGAAAGTTAAGACAGTCAAAATACTGCCAGAGTACTTGTAGTAACATTTTTGAAGCCCTATATTCAATCGAGCTTATATTCTAGTCAGGGGGCCATATGAGTCTCTCACACAAAATCATAGAGTTTAAGGCCAGAAGGGACCACTAGATCATGTATTCTTATCTCAAAAGTAAATGAAACCCAAAGGAGATTGGACTATTGTATGCCACAGGCCATTTTAGAGATGGGAAGAAAAGAGATTAAGTGACTTTCCAAGGAAGTAAGTGGCAGAAACAGAATTTAAGAGTCTACCAAGTCCCAGTTCTGTGCCTCAACCAAGAAGTCATCATTCCTCTCCTGGAAGTTAATATAAGTACCTGTATACCATTATATTGAGTCTCAGTCCTACTAATTAGTTCCACAGCATTTGAAAAAGACTGAAAAGATACTTACTGTTTCTTTCTGTTCTTTTGGAAAAGAAGAAAATGAGCACTGTTCTTATAAACCAGATTCTGCGGGGCGGGAAAAGAAGTTATTTTACTTTAAGACTAATAAAAACTCAAAATAGTTGAATTTGTAATGGGAAGCTAACTTCACCCTCAATTATGGAGTGACTAGCACTCCTCCAAAACGGTTTACAAGTAGCCTATTCTGAAGGTTTAATAGAAACTCAAGTTTCACAGAACAGCTAGTGTCGAACACTTTCACAAAAGGTGGCATTGTTCCCCTCCAACATTTCTTGCAAATGTTGCAAAGGACACCAACAGAAAAAGTAACATTACTCCTAGGTCACATTTCCCTTGTAACACCTCGTTTTCAAAGTAGATTATCTATAATCACTTCCTTCAAGGAAAGCATCCTTAGCAACTATGCAGAAAATAGTGAAAATCTTCACAAATCTATTATAAAGTGGAAAGTTATGAATGATGCGCCAGCATTTCCTCCCATCACAGCACTGATTTACATAAAATCAGTCATGTTTCTATTAAAATATAATGAAACAAATTATTACTATGTGAAGAGCTAATGAAGAAGCAGCCACAATGGCAATGTCATATTTCATGGGGAAGTTGTAATATATACCCTCCAAAAGTAAATCAGTAAAACCTATAATAATAAGAATTTTAAAAATAAACGACTGGCACATATTTAGTCACATATTATAATATGTAAGGATTCAAGCAAGGATTGATTTTCATGTAGAAACATTATAAATTCAAGGACTATGCTGCTCAAGTAATCTGCTGCAAACAACTTCATTTGCAGGTTACTCCTTGAAATAGTTATCAGACATATACGAACCTGAGGACTAGACTTACCAGCTATACTCAAAAAACTGAAGATTTGGAAGGTTAATGGGGAGGGGTCGTACCAGAAAGGTCCACAAAAAACCGTTATTGTGCACTTGCTACATTCAATCTTTTTCCAAGCAGAAGAGTAAACTGACATTATTCTTGTCAGAGTCCTGTAAAATTGAATAGCAGCAGTGATGCTGACCCACCTCTTGTCAGTTTTATCCTGCTGCTTCATAAGACTATGAATATTAGCAGAGACAATGGAGCAGTTTATCTGCACTCTTAGGAAGAAAAAACTGCACTGATTTACATTCATTTTACAGTAGTAAGGTTCTCCTTTCAGGCATAAGGATTAGAAACTATTATTTTAAAAAAATAACAAGTGCTACTTAAACTGATGCTTTCAGCCCCTCTTGCTTGTTGTCAGGAAAATCTACCAACTCCCTAGTGGCAAGTAGATTTTCAAGCCTCACTGAGAATTTTATATAAAACCCTGTTTGTCATAGGCACTATATAAAAATCTAAAGGCAGACACAGAATTAAATGAAGCCAATAATAAATATTAGAGGTCTGCACGAGGTTAAAGCAAAGAGTTACCAAAAATCATGTTTAGCATCACAAAGAATAAGCAAAATTCCACATTTTAATGTAACACATTAATATCGCTGTTTGATAAGCACATACTTAGCATTTATATATTACATTATTAAAATGCTTACAACAATTAATAGGCACACAATCCCTGAGAGATAAGTTAGTTAACTACTATCCCAACTTTCCAGATGCAGGTGTCAAGGTATGTAGGTGAAGTGACTGCTGAAGGTCACAGACAACAAATCATTGACAGAGACAGGATTAACAAAGGCACACTATACTGACATTCCGCTTTCAAATTCATGGTTTAGTAACTATTTTTAAAATAGCTATAAAGTAGTATAAGGATTGCTGACATATTCCTTATATGTCATGTGAGTGGCACCTATTCTCTATAAAGTGATGATACAACGATGCATCATATGTCTATAGGGTCTTAAATTGTTTTGGAGAGTAGGCTATAAACCCAGAAGCATTATTTCCTTTAACAATTATGTATTTTTTCCCAAGCCAAGTTTCTTTCCCCCAACCCCCACCACCTAGTACTATATGTTGAGCAACCAGATAGTGCTATTAATACTGAAGTTTCCACTCTAAATTCTCTTTTTTAGGACTATAAAATGTCCACTCCAGCTCTCAAATTTAAAAGGTTAAATGAAGAATCTTATCAATTTAATTATCAGAGAATTAAACTATTTAAAGTTTCAGCTGAAGGAATGAGACAAAATAATTCTGAATGGAACTAATTGCAGTTTTAAGAAGTGAGGCCTTCTTATGTGCCACTGTTTTTCCCAAGTCTTCAGTTATTTAAATGTAGGTATTTCAAAGTTAAACATGCTACATATTCCTAGAACCTAGCTCACTGTACCAGCATCAGTAACATGCTCAGACCTTGTGGGAGCGACGTAACACAGTACTGTTATTGAGTGACTGCAAGGTGGGGGAGGCAGACATTTTCCAGTTTGCTTAAGGCAGAAAAATCTCTCGAGTTAGTACTGGATGGCACCAAGCATTCAACATAGGTTCACCTTTTGACTGAGAGAGAAGACATGCTGGCAGCTGCTTGCCATTCATACCTGCCAAAGAAAACTGAAGGGGACTGGACTCCCCACCACAGTACAGTATATAATGCCTTTTGTCTGCCCCCAAAAAATTTCCTTGGAACCTAACCCCCCGCATTTACATTAAATCTTATGGGAAAATTGGATTAGTTTAACATCGTTTCACTTAAAGTTGCATTTTTCAGGAACATAAGTACACCTTTAAGAGAGGAGTTACTGTACTCATTTCTACACTCATTTGCCACATTTGAATATGAGAGAGAGGCTGGCATAAATAGCAGGCTAGCTAAAAAGCCTGTTTCACAATACTATCAGGGAGGAAAAAAAACAAAACCTATTCATTCTCTTTTGTCAAAGCCTACTTGAGCCTTCATTTACAGATCAGTTCAGTCAGTATATTGCCGTACATGTATATTGGTCTACATGTTTTATTTCATGAAATGCATGTCCATTTTCAAGTGAACATCAATATTGTATAGCAACTTAGTACGTATTATGAATAGCAAGATTACTACATGTGCAAAAAGCATTTTAAAAGACTTTTGCATGTAGTTTTGCTGTCCATAGTCTGCACAAATCAGTTGTGCTATAATATCTGTATTAAAGCCCCAAAAGGCTAAACAGACTTCATGCCTCTCTGCTCCCACACAAAGGTGATCCAAGGTGAAAATCCTGTCAAGCCTAAGTTCCTGCAGGGGTAAAATTTGAAACTAAACTCAAAAATTTGAAAACAAGACACTTAACAAGCAAAGTAATCAGCTCAAACAAATAGAACTAAAATAAACTTAGCAGCCATTTTTCCTACTGTATATTCAAAGAGTTAATAGCATTCTACAATAAGAAAAAACTCTATCAAGAATACTCCAATAAACAGCTCCTCATGTCAGACTCATGCACGTTAAAGGGACACTATCAACTTTAAAAAAAAAAAAATCAATTCAACTTGAACGTTCACATAGTTTTGCTAGTTGCACCTAAAATGAACTTAAACTGAAAAATTAGAACATTTTTCTTTTCCAGTTTTAGTTTCCAGCATTCCGACTACCTACAAAGTATTTTGTTTGTGCAACTGTTTCAGACAATGGGGTGAGAAAATTTTGTTAAAATCTAAAAGATAATAAAGCCATAAAAATGGTCCAGGAATTTTAGGAGTAGCTGTAGTACCCTAATAATTTAAATATTTTTTAAAGGACTAGATTTTGAGTTGATGATATCCCTTTAAAAACCTCAGAACAGGAGTATAACTTATCTTCAACCCAACTGTAAACTCATTTTAAAGCTGTTCAGATTTACATAACCCTACTGAGTATCATTCTGATAAGCTAAGCATCTTCAGATGTTGACACTTTTTGAACAGAAAAATCTTTCCACTCCAAACCCAGACCCAGCAGAGACATTTCCCTCAAAAACATAAAAAAAGCATGTGCCTAACTACTCAGATCTCTTTTAAAGGGAAAATCCAGCAAGTTGTGATAACTCAAGGGTTGTCAAAAACAAATTCAGGCCCCTGCTGAGATTCACTTTCCACTTCCTTTCAACAAAGAGACAGCAGTTAGGAAAAAGGCATATTTTACTTACATCAATGGAAATGCAAAAAATGGAAGCATCATAATCAGCCTTGCTGTCCATTCATCAGGAAGATACCACAAATATACAATTAAACACGTAATAAGATAAAGAACTGATGAGTAGAGAAGTAGTCTTCCAACCCATAGCTTCTGTAGCCTCTGATTTTTTTCTCTAAATTCTTCTAATGCTTGGATTTCCTGTAAATAAAGGATTTTTAAGTGACTATTGGCTGAAGTTAACTGATGCTTTATTAGGTTTGTTGAAGTTGAGGATTTCAGTATGACATTTGAAAACATTACAAAAGCAATCACGCTTTCTGTACTTGACACTGTTTGTCCAACAGATCTAACAGTTTTCATAGCATCAACTACACCTTAATACATTGGTTGTGGCATGGACCAATTGCCCTTCATTCATGAGCAGATAACATTCCTTGGGCAACTACAGGAACCCAAGAGTGATATTAAGAATATATAAAAAACAACAAGGAGTCTGGTGGCACCTTAAAGTCTAACAGATTTATTTGGGCATAAGCTTTCGTGGGTAAAGACCTCACTTCTTCAGATGCAAGTGCCACCAGACTCCTTGTTGTTTTTGTAGATACAGACTAACATGGCTACCCCCTGATATTAAGAATATATGTATTTTTAGCTGTCTTAATGGAATTTAGTAACTTGGAAACAAGGGGGAGAACCAGCATCATGGGACCAGGCAGCTTATTGTGTTTACAGCAAAGCGTTCCGCAGTCCAGTTTGAGTACTGTTGCTTTAACAGGCATCTGTGAAACTTCAAAATATGTTTTTATATTTTAATAGTACCATCTCCTTCTGTGACAAAGCTGAGCTATTGCAGCCACTTCAATTTTTTATTTTTTTAGTACTCCCTCCCATTAATAATACAGTCCTGAATATTTTAACGCTGTTTTGTTTTTTTGTCAGATGGATAAATGATCTAGCAGTGCTTTGTGCTTTTAGTGACAACAGGATTACGCACACCTTCATTAATTTGGCCAATGAAAATACAGACTGGATATTTCAAAACAGGTCATTGCTCCATAAACAGACATATTTCACAAATGCTGACCAGAATCATACAAGATCACTGAACTGTCTCTTTAGTTATTCTGTCCATGGTCTTATTTTACCACCATAATAAGAGTTGCAACAACCTACATTGAAGCTTTTTGAATGAGCCAAATGAATAGGACTTTCTTCTAATGACATTTTTTGGAGAATATAAAAATGAAGGCCTAACCATTAGCCTTAATTAGATTCTCCAACCAGGCCAATTTAACATTCATTCACTTTACAAGTTGTTGAAATGTAGACTTAGACTATAACTTATGTAGCTATTTCTTGAGGAAGTACTAATGTTCAAAGTCATTTAATTTTGAGGTTCTGCTCTCTGCTTTCCTTCTCCTGAAACTCCAAGTCTCTAGTACATCAATGCTCAAGTCTGGAATCAGCACCATTATAATTTTAATTACAATTATGCTTGGAAGGATTTGATTTTCTTTATCAGTAAATGTCAGTAAACATCGATTTCACCTTATGCACACAAACCAACAAAAAATTATTTCCATTGATAATAATCAAAATAGACAGACAGGCAAAGTAAAAAAATGCTGCTTAAGAACTTAGATTTTGATTTAATGATATTTACTTTGTATATATTGACATGTGATGTTGACAATGTGTGTTTTAATGGTTATAAAGCTTTAACTTTCTGAATCTGTCTACTGAGGATTAAATAATTACCTGATCCCCCGCCGATAACTTCCTGCAACTTTATAGTTTTAAATAAATAAAAATTTTAACACATTGATATATGACAAAATTCTAAAAAGTTAAAATTGAGTTCTGCCAACACTAATTAAAATGTATATAACCTCCTCTCCTCCCATATTTGTAAAAGCTTGGTGATTTTAAAAAACTGCCCAGATGTTAGATGTCTATTTCTAAAGTAAACAAAACAGGAATAGTGCGGAGGCAAAATACATACCTTATCAATTTTCTCCAACACTTCTACTGTCGAAGGCTTTGCCTGCTTACAAGGGAGGGAAAAGAGGCGTCATTGAACTCTACAGTGATACCCAAGTTATTCTATTTACAACATCCTGCCAGCAGTACTTGTATGTGATAACAGATTAAGAGGTTTTCATTCAAAACCAAAAAATGAAGTGTACTTTTACTTTGTAGTATCTACAACCTACTCATTTTAATTGACTAGTTACCCACTTTCCATGCACATTTTTTGCTGACATTAGCTGCTCATAAAGGCTCCTCTCTAAGCCACACACTAACAAGGATGTGCACGCTGCCAGCAGACCAAGCACTCAAAGACCTGATCTACACTACACAGGGTAGATCAACATAAGGCCATTTATGTCGACCTAATTATGTCAGTGTACACAATACAGCCTTGTCCCGCCAATGTAAATGCCCTACTACACCGACATAATAACTCTACCTCCACGAGAGGTATAGAGCTTATGTTGGTGTAGTCAGGACGACACAGTGTCTGTGTAGACACTGCGTTACTTACATTAGCTGTTGGCTGTCTTGTCAATTTCAGGACTAGGTGCTGGAGCCCTGAAATTGACAAGAAAGCCAGGCAGCTAGAGCCCAGCTGCGCCCAGCTCTCTGCTAGGCTGCACCTGCCCAGCTCCCCACTCAGAGATCTGAGAAGCCCAGGCAGCTAGCCTCTGCTCCTGGTGGAGAGCTGTGCAGAGCTGAGAACCCTGGCTCTCAACCCCGCCCCACAGTCAGTAGAAGCACTCCTGGTGAGGACACACACCACCAACAGAAGGAGGGTACTGTGGTGGTTGGTGTCCACACTAATTACTGTGGGGCTGGAAGTTGACCTAACATAGGTCGCCTTAAGTCTGTAGTGTAGACATGCCCTTAGAACAGGGGGTCTCAAACTTCATTGCACTGCAACCCACTTCTGACTACAAAAATTACTACAGGACCCCAGGACAGAGAATCAAAGCCTTAGCCCGCCCAAGCCCAGCTGCCCCGGCTGTGGGGCCAAAGCCCAAGCCCCACCGCTCGGGGGGGGGGGGGGGGGAGACAAAGGCCTGTAATCCTGGGCCCTGCCACCCAGGGCTGAAGCTCTCGGGCTGAAGCTTTTGCCCTGGGTGGTGGGGCTTGGGCTTCAGCCCTGGCCCCCAGCAAGTCTAACACCAGCCCTTGCAACCCCATTAAAATGGGTTTGAGACCCACTTTGGGGTCCCAACCCACAGTTTGAGAAACACTGCCTTAGAAGAATCTGCTTCAGTGCCTAATTTGTGCCAGGATTTTCCAGGGCTGATCCCTGACACCTCCAGGCTTAGAAGTTCATAGCCTCAACACCTCTGGGCTTGCTGCCAGTGTTCCCTCTAATTTTTCCCACTCATGTGCAGAATGAATTTTGTTATGTGCACCAATATGGAGGCGGCGTGTGATACATCACCTCCATATTGGTGCACATAATAAAATTAATATGTCAAGGTGGGGCCAAGGGGCTTGGAGTGTGGGAGGGGGCTCAGGACTAGGGCAAAGGGTTGGAGTGCGGTGTGGGGTGAGGGCTCCGACTGGGGGTGAGGGCACAGGGCTGAGGGCCCTGGGGTGGGGCCGGGGTTGAGGGGCTCAGAGCAGGAGCAGAGGGTTGGGGTGCAGAGGGCTGAGGGCTCTGGCTGGGGGTGCGGGCTCTGGGGTGGGGCTAGGATGAGGAGTTTGGAGTGCAGTGGGTCTCCCCCGGGCTATGGTGAGGATAGAGAGGATTCCACCCCAGCTCTCTCCCCACAGTTCCAGGGCAGGCTGGGGAAGGGCACCTGTCCCCCAGCTGCACCAGGTTCGGGGCCAGGCTGGGTCAGGGCCAGGGGAGGGGCACCTGTCCCCTGGCCGGATCAGGTTCGGGGCAGGCCGGGGGAGGGGTGCCTGTCCCCCAGCCGCAGCAGGTCCAGGGCTGGGCTGGAGCGGGGCTGGAGGAGGAGCGCCTTGGCAGGTCCGGGGCTTGGACCCTGAGTGCATGTACGGCGCTAAATAGGCAGCTGCACTGCCGCACAGCTTAGCGGAAACTTAGCTTGCTGCATCAGTTATGAAAGTAAAAAAAAAATTGGTTAAGCTCCGCACCCAATTGCTTGAGCACCGGCAACTTTTTCTTTACAAATTAAGAACTCTGCTGTGCAGGAGAGCTGCCCTTCATTGTTCTCTGGGACTCACCTTTCCTCTACCCACTTCCAGTGCTAGTGATCTGGTGTAAACATACAGTGGCAATAAGGAGGGAGGTAGACCAGACTTGGAGGAAGATTGAAAGAGAGAGTACATGTGAAAGGCAGAACACCTGTGTAGGATCAGAGACAATTATGAATGTAGGATATGGAATAAATGAGGAGAGGAAGGAAGGAAAGGAAATATATTAATGAAGAGATGAATGAAACAAGGGAGGAGATGTGAATAGCAGAGACCACCTCACATTCCAACAAAAAAGTCATGTGAACATGACTGCCTGTGTGTGTGTTTGTTTTAAATAAAAATTACTAGCAAATGCAAACAGAATATTTTTCCCTCCCAGGAGGATTCCTTTCAGGAATAAGCAACAGAGGGTCCTGTGGCACCTTTGAGACTAACAGAAGTATTGGGAGCATAAGCTTTCGTGGGTAAGAACCTCACTTCTTCAGATGCAAGTAATGGAAATCTCCAGAGGCAGGTAACAGGAATAGAATCTTTCAGGAATAGATTCCATCTTCCAAAATACTGAGTTTTGAGAAATGAAGCAACATCTCAACCTGTTCATTATCTTGTTTGGGTCCCCCTCAAACTCAAGTAGAGGTGTCAGCCAAATGGCACAACATGAGCAGGAAAGTTATATTTTACCTTTAAGGGCCTGGTTAAAACATCCATTATACAAATTTGACAGGTTAAATCTTTAGAGGACAAGATTTATGCGGTATTTGGTTAAAAACTCAAGACATTCTTTGGGCATTCAACACATTTGAGAAATATACAGTGAATTCAGGTTAGCTTTAAATAGTTTGCAGTTTACAAGTGTTTTGTAAAGGAAGCTTTCACACTTAGATATGCCAAAAAAACAAGAAGGACCTAGGACTATGGAACTTACTCCTGCAAGAGGCAAGAATGACCAGACTTCACCATTCATGTCTTTGACCTAACTTTGCCATAAGTTCCTCACACATTCCAACAACAAACGTGTAAACTAAAGACGCTAGTTTTCCTTCAGACTGGGAAGGAAGGGAGACTCACTTCTATTTTTAAATATTTGGTAGGCGCTCTTATACTAGTACATATATTTAAGTCTCTAGACAGATAAAGGATTATACTCTCCTTGATTTATCCACTAGTACCTAGGTTAAAAGGCTCAGGAACAGCAACCAAATTACAACCTGTATGTACTGCTACATCTGTCCTGATCCAGTGTTAAGTGATTATTTAGCTCTAGAAAAGGATGTCTGAAGGAATCCCTAAGGTGACAGCCATCTTCACCACATTTCCAACAGTTACAAATTCAAAGCAAGGTCCAAAGGCAGGACAAAGAAAGCAGTAAAAGTTAAGTAAGGCACAAAAACAGCCTATTAGTAAAGACATGCCCTAAGTGGATTCTGAACTCAGGCCTATTCAGCTATGCAGTTTTCCATTTGGGTAGCATGACCAATGTTTATTTGATTATTGGTTTTCAATCAGCACATAGATGAATTACTAGAAATTTCAGATTCAGAACAGTTTTTTGACCAAAGTATCATGAACAAATACAGAATTCTATTCTAAACCATATCAAAGTATTTTAGTCTTCTGAACTACCTGTAAAGATTTTTATATTGTAATAAGATTTACTTACCCTCCAGCGGGACACTAATCCACCCATTTTTTAATTTGTGGAAATAGGTTGTTTTGGTTGCTTATAACAATCTTCTGATGGAATTCACAGCTAGAAGTAAAGCATTACTGTTTAAGAATACGCCAAAAGTACATTTTAAGATGTTTAAGGTGATATTTCACAATTGCATTCTAAAATATAAATTAAATAACACTGCATACAGGTGTCTATCATCTCCAAATTCTTCACATTATCCTGCACTCCAGCCACCGGTTTTAGAACCTCTTTGTATTGTTAAGTCATTCTACTAATTAGCCTACCAAGATTGTGGGCCAGTTTATGTTTTGCTTTGGAGATATCTATCTACAAGCAAAATACAAAATAACTAGTAGTCAGAGACCCAAGCCCTTGTCTTCATTAAAGTGCCACAAAAGTTATAATTTAGCAAATGAGAATTATTTAACTGCTATATAATTTAATTAGCCATAAATTAATTCCAACTGCAGATTATTTAAAATTCAGACCACATTAAAAAAAAAAAATCGAACTTGTCAAATTCAAATTTAATGTGAATTGAATACTCTTGTGATGTGTCAGATTGGCCTCTCTTTGTGCCCAGAAGATATACATTCCAGCCAGCAGCAGTGCAATGGTGCAGCGATAGGTCAGTCTCCAGGTCCAGCTGTCTGCCAAGACTGACAAGAATTCCAATCAGCAAAAATCGTAATGTAGTTTTTACTATATGGATGCTTCACTGAAAAATGGAATAACCACCAAATTACTTCAGAAACCAATGAACAGCAATCATAAACCAACAACCTTCAGCCACGAGCTTGCTGAGATGGGTTCAGACAGAATTACAGATGAAAGATTGTATATTTTGCTACCATTTTAGTCCCTCAATTTAGAATTTTTATCTATAAATAAGTGAGAAAAAATTAAGTTATAAATTCCTATTTGTAATAATCAGGGATTCTAGAAATCCCTTTGCCACGGAAAAACAAGGAATTTACATTTTTATAGAGAATCTTTAATTTTTACATTTTGTAAAAAAAACTATATATAAAAATAAAACCCCATATATCCGAGCCTCCATTATCCAGCTCTCCGTATTAACGGCACCACCAGCTGCCCGGGGCTGACAGTGACGGGGGCTTGGGCATGTATGGTTCAGATGATACAGAGAGGCAGATAATGGAGGCTCAGATAAATGGGGTTCTACAGTCCATCAATAAAACATTGTGTTCAACAGATAGACCTATATATATCATGGCTAGGGAAACTAAAGTTCAGCATTTCATTTTAATTGTGGAAAAATACGGATTTTTATGGAGTTTTTTAACCAGAGAATTTTGGGGAGGTTTTAATCACAGAAAGCTAGGATCCCTGGTAATAATCCCAAACCCAAAACAAGGGTTTGTACCAAGTGTTTTGAACTCAGTAGATTGAAGTGACACTGTCTCTAAGAGAAATATTCCTTCATTTTAGCAAAGGTATTAAATTACCATTACTAATTATCTTTGGCCAAATTAAAGATACAGAAACTCCATCTAGATCCAGATTTCTTCTCAAAAAGTTTAAGAGGTTGTCAGAACACGGTAATAATACAGTACACATAGCACTCACTACAGCTAATACTGCTTTAGCTAAGTACCTCTTCACCGTTTAAGGAAACCAAAAATTTCCATGGAAGCCAGAACTATGAGAATGCAGTTAAGTCTTATTTTCTGAAAACAAACCTTAAAGATGCTAAGAAAAATCAGTATTTGAACTACTGCCAAATTAATGCAAAAGAACAGATGGACAGATCAACTTTCCTGCTGCCAAATGACTAATCAAGAGGGGTGAGCTGCAGAAAAGGAAAAGCACAACTACTTTCTGGGTCCCTTAGATTTACCTGGTGGATAGCCACTACTACTACTACTACTAGAGACCACAATGAAAGAGTAATATATTTGTTTTTAACAAAACTTTTTTTAGCATTAAGTTTATATAACATCTACTTGGCAGTCACATGCAAGGCTGTGTATGCCAAATATGTATTATATATTTGGACCAGTCTGAGCAGACACTTTGCTCTTGAACACTTCTAAAAAAGAGATGCTGTTTTTGTTGCAAAATCATATAAGAAGGGCTAAGCTACAATGTGTCTAATTACTCACCAGAAAGTTTGCATTCTTTAAAAGGACACAGACAATTATATTTAACTTAGCTTTATTAGTATCACTTATCTATTTTGAAACTTATTTGGCAAATATCTGAGAAAGAAAGCAGGCTTGCCAAAATGCAGGTATGGATGGACACATGTTCATATGGACTAGAACTGTGACTTGCTTTAGTGTACTGTTCTGAAAAATCAGACACTTTTAAAGGAATGATATCTGATATGAATGCTAAATTAGAGAAGCAAGTAAACTTACTACTCTTTATTTATATGACATGTATTATATTTGAAAGATTAAGCATTCCCCATTGTTTTGGTTTGCACATGAAGTACATTATCTGCCAGCCCTTCCAGTACCACTCTTCTTCCCCCATGTCTTTCTTCTGCAGCTCTTTCACAAACAACCATAGGACAGGTTTCCTCCAGCTCCTCCATAAATACAATATCCAAGGGTCTTGCTCACTCTACTTCACACATACACCATTAACATCCTAATATCCACCATGACAAAACTTCCCCTTCCCTAGACCTGCTTCCTTTCATGCCCTCATGCCAATAGCAAGTTACAGCTTATTTCCTCCTCTCTGTCTCCACCAGCACGAGTAGACTTCCTCTTTTCACTCCGAGTGATAGTCAGTGCTGTGATAGAACCTACTTCCATAATCATCACATATTACTGAAAATGCAACTGTGTTACCATGTGCAGTATTTGCTACCCCAATGCTGCAAAGCAATAATTTAAGTGTCCAAACCTTATCAATTAAGATAAAAGTTATGTGGAAACATTTTACAGTAAATTCCTAAATTGAGAGATAAAATATGTTGACAGTATCCCTTCAACCAGATAAACTAGCTTCCGTACATTACTTTATAGTAATCAAGAAAATCTATGTGAAAACTGAATGGTTGTGAAAATTAAATGACTGAATGAAGCAGAAGGGAAAGTTTCAGATTAAGCTTTCTTCTTTTTTTTTTTTTAAGGGAAGCTGACTAGTCAACTACTGAGCAGGAAGTCCCACCCATATAAAACAACTGTAGGAAAAACTAATAGCAAAAATCAGAGGAATATCTGCATGCTTAATTTGGTGTTCTGCTAAACTTGTTTCGAGAATTGTGCACTTACACAGACTGCTTTCTTCAGGTAAGACTGAAATATGAGCATTTTGTCTTACTTTAGAACTCTAATAGAACGCTAACCTTAAAGCAAAGATGACAAGTGTCAGACTCTCCAACAGCCCTTCGAGAAAAAATGGCGTAAAAAAATGATATAGAAAGTCCTATATTTTCAGCTTCAGGTTTCTCCACACTGCTGTAATAAATAGGTGTTTTGTAAAATGCAGGTGATCTCAAAAATCAAGTTTAGATCCTTTAATTTTGCAACCTGAAACACTTACGCACAATATTCTCAAGATTTAAAGTCACCTCAATTCAGATAATGTACAAAGGGATGACTATTGAGAGTTTACAAAACTGTATGCAAGAGATTCTATTAGATGATTGCAAGGATTTTTTTCCCCCTTCAATAGTAGACATACACAGTTTTGTTTGCAATTTTCACCAGAAAACCATTTTTGCCCATAATTCATCGATGCTTTCTCTTGACAATTCAGTGCCAATGCAACACCCACAAATGAAAAAAGTGGAAGCTCATTTTGAGTTGATTCCATTCCCTAAATCCAAATAAAATCTTTTAAAGACACCATTAACTAACAAAATATAATCCTCATAGCCTTGACTAAAAAGCCCCAATATGCTTTGTAATTAGAATCACATATGATTTGGTATTTATTCCAGATTTTTTTTTAATCTTCAAGTACTATAAAAATAGTCAAGATTGCATAAAAACAGTTGACAACATGTTCAAATGTGGTGCCTAAATTATGTTCTTAAATCAATATTATGTCGTTGATTTAAGAGTCAAAGTTTTAGACATGCATTTTTGGCCAGTATCATCATAAGTTTTTAATTCAAGAAAGCCAACCATGCAGAAGAGACAATTAGGTGTGGAACAGCCTGAAACAATCCAAGCTTGAGGATGGATAGACCTTTGAGACTACAATGTTAACATTTTTAAGTTTCCTTACCTATGTTGCAAAAACCTTAGATTACTAAACAAATTCTTAAAATCAAGTCTGTTTTTCACCATTATGGCTGCCTGTTTTTGCATCTCAGTTTGAGCAATGAAAAAAGACTCCTGAACTTAATTTTAGTTGTTTTTTTCCTCCTCAAATTTCAAGTTCTTATAGATTAGCATAAGCGCCAGTGTTTGGGTTGCAAACCCAGTAGAGGAACATCTGCTAAAAATCTTTCTATTGATTAGTTTTTTAAATGTCATTGGAAATATTTGATGGTGTTAAGTTTTGTAAAACCTTATTTTAAAAACAGATTTAGGATCAAACCGGACTTCAAAGATCAATTAAGGAGTTTACTGGATTCACAGTATTGAGCCAGATCTGGGAACTTCCCTGTCTGGTGCAACACCATCAACCATGGTCACTCTGGTTGGCAAAACGGTCCTTAGTAGACTGTGCATTTGATGATGAATTAATGAGTGGTTTGGTTAAACACCTTTTTTCAGTCTAGTTTTCTACAGCTGCCCATGAAAACAGACTAGCCAAGAGACACCAACTCTGCTGTGAGGCTACCTGTACTGAGATAGCTGTACTGGAAACTAATGTAAGCCACTCGCAACTATCTTTTGTCTGCAAATCACTTATGAAACATGCTCCCATAACACTGTGCCACCTGCACCGTACTTTACAGAAGCAGGAACAAACGCATAGAGGCTTTCCCGGGGCCACCCCCAACGGCACAATTCTCGTGTGCTGGCCCATGGAGAACAAGCTGCTGTGACAAGCTGCAGCTCTCCTGTCCTCCTCCCCCAGCCTCCCGGGTCGCCTCCCCCCCACCACCCCGTGCACTGGGAGCTCACTAGCAACTAGTTCCCCTGAACAGGACGAGACCCGCCCCTCTCCCCTAGCTCTTGCAGGGCGCGAGGCCTGCGCGCCAGGGAGAGGGGCCGCCTGTCAAGCCGGTTGCGGGGGAAGCTCCAGCTGCTGAGCTGAGCGCCGCCCCCTCCCGCGGGGCAGAGCGGCCAGGGCCGAGGGCCGGGCCAAGGAGGGCCCCCAACCACCGGGCATCTGGGCCGCCTGCGGAACCGCCCCCGGCCGGCCAGCGCAGAGCCCCGGGATACGCTGGTGCCGAGCCGAGCCCCCCCCGTACCTGCCGCGGGTCTGCCCCGCTCATCCTGCTGTCACCTCCGCCGCCTCCCGCCGCCGCTGACAGGGCCGCAGACTGCCCAGCTGCTCTCCCATCAAACACCGCGCGCCGCGCGCAGCCAATCGCCGCTCCCCGAGCCCGGATCACGTGAGAGGGGAGCGCCGCGGAGCTGCGAACTGCCAGGCGGCGCTGCCGCTGCTGTGCCAATGGCCGTATTGGTGAACCGGGAAGTGGGCGGCGCGGGAGCCTCGAGCCCCCCGCCGGGCCAGGGCAGAGGATGGGAGGGGGCGGGCGGCTGGAGAGGGGGCACCCGGCGCGGGGACATGGCGGCTCCCGCACTCCGCCTGGCCTCGGAAAGGAGCCGGGCAAGGGGGGTGGAGGCGTTTCTCGTTCGCTCCCGCTTTTCTGAGCGTTCGCAGCGTTGCTTTTTAGTTAAGGAAGGCAGGGGCCACGCGTCGCGTGTGGGCGCTGGGAGATGCACGCGTGCTCGTGTTGACAGGGAATAAATACAATGCACGTTGGTGGGTGGCTCTGTCGGCGCTCACATCTTGACAGCAGCAGCGCAGACTTCCCCGCCCGGCCCTGCCCATCTAATGAAACAGCAGTAAAGTGCTCTACACCGGCACTTCCCGGACAGATACGTTTGAGGCCAGAGAGCACATCTGAAGAAGAGGAAAAGACACAGGATAATTCAGGAGAGGAATATTGAGGGGGTTGTGACTGAGCAAAGTTAAGAAGGAGGAATAGCTGAGGCCATGCAGGGGGAGCAAAGGTTTGTAGAGTGCAAGGACATGGAGAACGTTCTAGGTATAGGGCAAATGAGAGATATAGGAACATAGAGAGAGAAAGAGAAAAGGTCAGGAAAGAGATGAATGAGAAGAACAAGGGGAAGAAAAGGAGAAGTGCACAGGAGAGAAGTAAATAGGGACTTTTTAGGTAAAGCCTTTTAGGTGAGACTGAAGCTTGAATTTGATCTGGTGATGATGGGAGTGACATGGGAGGAGAGGGAGATGACTTCAGAAGCAACATTTTGAACAGACTTGACCAGGGTGGGCTGAGATGCAGTGAGGCCAGAGAGGAGAAGCTCACAGTAATCAATGTGAAAAATGACCAGCACATGGAGAGAGGAAGTTGGGGTTCGTAGGCAGTCAACTAACATTATCTAGTGCCTGCACAAAACTTTAAAGATGTAAATTATATTAGTGCAAGTATTATTAAGGAATTGCTAGTATATCTCTGGAGTGAATTGTTACTCTGTCTCTAACTGGGAGCTATTCCTGAAGAATCATGCAGAAGTTTTGCCTAGTGCAATATGTATGTGCACTAATTGTTGGCAAATATAATAGATGCTTTTCAGAGGCAGCATTTTCTTGTGGCTGTAGTTCTAGTAATTGATTTTGAGCCAGAAATCCCTGTGTCCTTTAGTACCTACTTACCCAAGAAACAACCTCTCTCCCACACAGTTGCTGAAAGAGGTTTATTAAGATAATTTTGGTAACAGCCCCTAACTATCCCGGGGCTAGAGGCAGGGTTGAGGTTGCGTCCTGGACTCTGGGATTTGCTTTTTCACTGCTATATCAGTTGCTATGGCAGGGATTCCAGTCTCTTCCCGCTTCTGGTTCATTGGAAATGTCAGCAGCTAATGAAAGGATGAAAAAGTAATATGGGCTGGGCTTACTCGGCGGACGAGGATCACAAACAGGGTGACCTTTTGGAGAGGGAGTACTATTTCTCAAGCATCCTGCCAACTACAAAGCAGTTATGGTTAGATACCAATTCCAGCTTTGGGAGTTGGTGGTATTTTAATTGTATCACTTTCCAGAGGAACAGAAAATGACGTCAAAGGAGCAGGTGGCTATAGGATGTGTAGTACCCAGTTGTCTTACAAGCCACTTACAATGCTTCCAAAATATTGGGCAGTGGGGTCAACTATTTCAGTTGTTAGTCTTGCTTCAAGTCATCAGGCTTTTTTTTTTTTTTCATCTGATGCTCAGGCTCATGAAAAGAATCTCCAATTCAGAGGGGTAGCATCTCTTCAGAGCCAAGATGCTAGGGAAGTATGATAGTCTCTGAGGCTCCTGCAACTTTGTCAGAGGAAGAAGTCCTTCACATCACCTGCCTTTCAGTACCAGGGCATTATCCTTCTTGTACTGGTTTCCTTCTGCAGTATCTAAAACAGCAACCTTGTTATCAGGGTAGTGGGAAGCACATCAAAATAGGTCTGCTTTGATTTTATGCCCAACGATCCAGAGCATGTGTTAACATCTACTTTCCACCCTTCCTCTTCTTTCTTTGTGAACTGTTTAATCTTGGAGTATGGTGGAAGTTTCCTTGGGGCATGGAGTAGAATCACTATGGAGCTATCAGTCAGTTTGGCTATGCAATCCAATTCCACTCTATGCTGCCTTCCAACCAATCTAGCTTTTATTTCTGGGAAAATGACTAGAGAACTCCAAGATTCTACCTGAGGTTGATGGGGTCATGGATTCCAAGGCTGGATGCGGGATTATTGCAATAATCTAATCTGGCATCCTGCATAACACAGGCCAAAAAATTTCCCAGAATAATTCCTTTTGAATTAGACCATGTCTTTTTACAAAACCATCCTGTCTTGATCTTAAAATTCCAGTGATGGAGAATCCTCCATGACCATTTGTAAATTGTTCCAATGGTTAGTTACCTTCACTGTTAAATATTCATGCCCTAGTTCTAGTCTGAATTTGTCTAGCGTCAACTTCCAGCCATTGGATCTTGTTGTACCTTTGTCTGCTAGACTGACGAGCCCACTATGAAATATTTGTTCCCTAGTTAAGGTACTTATAAACTGTGATCAAGTCACCCCTTAACCTTCTTGTTAAGCTAAATACATTGAGCTCCTTGAATCTATCATTATCAGACCGGTTTTCTAATACTTTAATGCATATTTCATAAACTTGATGCCTCCATTTTCTTTAAAATTCATGCCGCTACAACACTGGTAAGTGGCAATTCTGTAGATGTAAAGGATATGGGAACACTTTCGAGCATTCCTCCAAAAATCCCCACAACCTTCTGTTTTTGGAAACTTGGTGTGCTGATATTAGATCTCTTTTTTGCTGTATTCCCATCTATTGTGGTCATGTGATATACATACAAGATAATCTAAGAAATCTCTTCCACCACTGATCAAGAGTTGTGTGGTTCAAATGCTTATTTCTTACATCAGTGGATAAGGAGGTGCTTGTTCTCAGCCATTCTCAGATATGTGGTTTACTGAGTATATCCCATTGCCCTACATGTAGTTGTCAAAAAAGAATTCTCTTAGCAGATATCAGTCACGGAATTCAGGGACAACACAAGATGTCTCTGAAATAGACTGCTGTATGATTTAGCAGAAGGAATTGAGGAGTTGAAGCTATACAATCATTTAATAGCCTTGGCTCCAAACAGGTGCCATAAGAGGCTGCTTTCATGGCACCAGCGGACATTGCTTTCCTAAGGGTTCCTGAAGCTCTAACCCAGGAATCGGCTGAAATATTGGACTTTAAAGTTGTCATGCTTTCAGATATAGAAGAACTACTCTAGGTCATTTGTAGAGTGTTTTTAGATCTCCATCTGAAACCTGTACAGTTAAGTTAATGGTAACTATACGGTGGTGCGGTTTGATATATGTATACATTTCCGTTTTGGGATGGCTCAAAAATGCAATAGCATTAACAAATTGGAGGAGTTCAAGCCTTTTAGAACAAGGAGCTGGTTGTTTTGTCTTGCTGATGTTTGTTTAGTCAACACAATGTAAGAGCTCAATCTGGAGATTAAAATAGAGATGCTGGGTCTGATCTTCTGCCAGTCATTTTCCTTTGCTGCTGACACTAGGGAACTCTTCCTTTCAGCCTCAAAAGGTGTTCATAGCTAATCTTATTGCTCATACGTGGGTGTCACAGCAGTAGAGTACCAGCTGATTACAGTTGGGGCCCATAAGTAGGACATGCTTCAACTCAAAACTAGTAAAACAGTCAACAAAGAACTGTTGACCAAGATGGATATGGGATGGGATCAAGCCCAGAAGTAAAAACAACCTAGGCTGTATCTAGGCTTTACTTTTTCCTCAGTGAGCTCTGGTCACTTCCTTGAGAGTAGTCTAACATTCCATTGACTAAGCCTTCCCTTCCCCAGGGAGGCCTCTCATCTCACCAGCTTGCTGTAGGCTCCAGATCTGCTTACTAAGCTTCTTCTAGGGCTGTATGTTCTCCCCTCTAGCCCATTCCCTCCTGATTACTAACTGCAGCGGCCATGCACTCCCTCCTGGCTTGACATTTCTGGCAAAGGATTGTGATGGTGGAGCTGATTTAAGTTTGTCTCCAGGACAGGCCATTAACCTCTTTTTGCCTAGCCTAGTATGGGTTTGTATATCACATCCCCAATATAAATGTACACACAAAGTGAAGGTAGTATGTTTACAAGTTCTTTGGAATTCTGCAGCCAAAACGGTTTTTATGAGACCCTTCCACTTCTAACAGCAATACACATGTAGAATTATGATGGGTAAACAAACAGCCATTCCTGAAAACCATTCCTATGTCAGATAATACCATCCATCGATGCATTGATGACCTTGTGTAAAATGTTCAGGACCAGTTGATAGAACACGTGAAGAAGAGTCAATATTTTGTACTGCAGCTTGATAAATCTACAGTCATAGCCAATATGGCTCAGCGTTTGTGTTTACATAAGGTTTGTACAAGCAGGTAAAACAGTTGAATAACTTTTATTTTGCAAAGAAATCCCAACCCAAACAATGAGGAAATGTTCAAGATCCTCAGTAAATTCATAGCGGATGAAGACCTTAACTGGGCTATGGTTGTGGCAGGGCTGTACATTGTGGGGCTGCAGCAATGACAACTAAGGGGGTTGCAGTATGAATAAAGAAAAGTGGCACAAGCAGCAATTTGGACGCACTGCATGATTCAGTGCCACGCTTCAGCATTAAAGTTGCAACCTGAAGTACAAAAGGCCCTCAACAAAGTTATTAAAATTGTTAATTTTATAAAATTCCAGGTAATGAACACACATTGTTTTAGTATGCTATGCAAAGAGTTGGGCTCTGACCACATACCTTCTGTTTCAGAGTAAAGTCAGGTGGGTGTCACATGGGAAAATATTTTAATTGTTTTTGAATTGTGAGACAAAATCAGAATTTTCCACCATCTGATAATAGACCTTGCCAATTACATATATAATGAAACTTTTTGACGACGTTAGCTTACCTGGTGGACATATCTGGCAAATTGAATGCACTGAATGTAATGCTTCAAGGTTGGAATAAAAATATACTAGATATGATAGAGAAAATCAAGAGATTCAAGAAGATTTATCTTTGGAGATGCCACATTGAAAGGGGGTTACCAAGATGTTTTCAGACTTTTTTAAAAGGCAAGAGTGAAAGTAATCAAAATGTTGTTATAGATCAAATATTAACTCATTTGTCTGGATTGTATTCCTATTTTAATTAATACTTTCCTGGAGTTGAATACGAATCTCTAGATACTGACTGGATTCTAAACCCATTCTTGGTAACAGTTGGCTCCATTCCAATTCTAAGTATCTCAGCTCAAGAAAATCTCTTAGAATTGCTGAAGACCAAGTTTTCAAATCTATCAATCCAGGAATTCTAGATTTCTGTTAAAGGAGACTATGAAGAACTCAGGAAGGTATGAAAGTGCTGCTTTCAGTTATTTCTGTGGGTCTGGGTTTTCAGCAATAATTTCTCTGAAAAGGAAACATAGAAATCATTTAAACTTGGAAAATGGCTTACATTTGGTGCTATCAGAGATTCCACCAAACATGCAGTTCGAAACAGGCCCATTCTTCTCATTAAACTCTTAGGCTATGTCCAAACACACAAAAACAATCCATATGTTCAAACTATAGTTTTAAAACCGTGGATTTAGATCAGCTGATATAATTAAACAAAGTGCATGTAATTGAATAAAGTTGTTCAATCTTCCAAACTCTAGTGTCCTGAGGAAGTAAAAAAACTGTATTTGTTTGTGGGGAGCCACCAAGTTTTAAAATATCTAGAAGGGAGCCACAGTACTAAAATGTTTGGGAACCATGGACCTAGGGCCATATTGTGGCATTGATTTTTAAGCAGTTCTCTCCAATGAAGTTCTAACCAGAGGCATACAATTATACATCTAATTAACTTGTAGCTGGACAGCTGAGTCTCTCACATGCAAAATTAAGCAATACTTTTTAAGTGCATGTCTGCTAGTTGATTGTACACTAGAGCAAAGAGGATGCCGTGTACTATCAGTCTTGATTTGCCTTTCTATGAGATTACATATTAAATAGAAAAAAGCAGTGTTATACTGCTAGTGAAGTTAATACAACTGAATACAGAATTATGATCTAAATCCAACCAGAGTAAAATATTCATTAATCTGATTTAAAACTGCCCCCTACAGAATATGTAAATTTTGTATATCTAAATAAATACCTCACTGAATATAGCTTCTTACCAGTGAGGAATTGTTTGGATATGTACTTCCCTAATGCTGTGTAACCAGCCTAATGCTAGTGTGTATTCGCATGTTTATTCAATTTGCATCATAAATAATTAGGGCCCTATCAAATTCACAGTCATGAAAACATGTCATGGACCGTGAAATCTGGTCTTTTGTGTGCTTTTACCCTATACTATACAGATTTCATGAGGGAGACCAGTGTTTCTCAATTTGGGGGTTCTGACCCAAAAAGGAATTGCAGGGGGGTCACAAGGTTATTTTAGGGAGGGCCATGGTCATAGGCACCGAGTTTTTAATCTGCCAGGGGGCACTCCCCCTCTCTCTGCCCAGGCCCCTCTCCCACTCCATCCCTTCCCCCATGGCCCCACCCCCACCATGTTTCTTCCCATCCCCGCCCAGTTCCTCCCCCTGAGCATGCTGCACCCTCACTCCTCCCCCCATGCCACAAAACAGCTGATCCACGGCAGGTGGTAGGTGCTGGGAGGGAGGGGGAGGTGCTGATCTGTGGGGCCCACTGGTGGGCAGGAGGCACCAGGGCCGGCTCTAGGATTTTGGCCACCCCAAGCAAAATCAATTTTGGCTGCCCCCCCCCCCGTTTTGTTCTTACCCAACCCCCCGGCCCCTGCCTCAACTCCGCCCCTTCCCCAAATCCCCAGCCCCTGCCTCCTCCCCCCAGGCTCTCAAGGGAGGGAGGGCGAGCAGCAGCGCGCGAATCAGCTGTTTCGCACGCCGTGGTGCGCAAGCAGCGGCAGCATCGGAGGTGAGCTAGGGCGGCCAGGGCACATTTTTAGGGGCGGCATTCTGGCGCCGGCCATGCCAGCCCTAAAAATGTGCCACCCCAAGCACCAGCTTGTTTTGCTGGTGCCTAGAGCCGGCACTGGGGGGGCAGGGAAAGTTCTGGTAGGGGAGCTGCAAGTAGGTGCTCAGTACTCACCATTTTTTCTCATGGGTGCTCCAGCCCCAGAGCACCCATGGAGTCGGTGCCTATGGCCGCAGTATTGCCACCCTTGCTTCTGCACTGCCTTCAGAGCTGGATGGCTGGAGAGTGTCATCTGGTAGCCCAAGAGCAGCTCTGAAGGTGGCGCCCCACCAGCAGCAACACAGAAGTAAGGGTGGCAATACCATACTATGCCATCCTTACTTCTGCACTGCTACTGATGGCAGCTCTGTCCGGAGCTGGGCTGCCAGCCAGCAGCCATTCTCCAGCTGCCCAGCTCTGAAAGCAGGGCCACCAGCAGCAGCAGCGCAGAAGTAAGGGTAGCAGTACCACAACCATCCCCCCCACAATAACCTTGTGACCACCCCCGTGATAAATGAAGGGAAGGGGTAGTTCCCTTTTATGGACACCCAGCCAGTAGCTATAAAATCCCTCTTAGTAGTTGTTCTCTAATTGCTCTACCTGTAAAGGGTTAAAAAGTCTCACTCCGTAGGTAAAAGGCAGTGAGTGGGCACCTGGCCAAAAGAACCAATGGGAAGGCTAGAACTTTTTAAACTTCAACAAAGGTTCCCCTTTTGTCTGTCTCTTGTTGTTCCCCCAGGGAGAGGCAAACAGGGCAACAGCTATGCTGTAAGAAGCTTTGAACCAGGTATGAAAAATCCTCGGTATCATACCTAGAAACTACTCATTTGAAACCCCAGATATATAAGTAGATCAGGAAATGTCTAGGAAGACACAATTAGATTTCTCTTTTTTTTCTTTCTTTATTCCTCTGTGAATCTTCTGGGGTGCTTTTGTTTTGCTTATAACCTTCAAGCTGGACCTCAAGAAAGCTATTCTTGGTGCTTACTCCTTGTAGTTGATCTTTTAAAATCTATCAATAGCCTGAGTTCCCAGATGTATTTTCTTTCTTTTTTTATTAATAAAATTTACCTTTTTTAAGAACAGAATTGGATTTTTGTGTCTTAAGAGGTTTGTGCACATGTAGTTTAATTAGCTGGTGGCAACAGCTGATTTCCTTTTGTTTTCTGTCTCCGCTCTTCCCCGGAGGGGGGTGATAGGGCTTGAGGGTATCCCACAGGAAGGAATTCCCAAGTGCGCCTTCCTGGGCTCTCAAAGGGGTTCTGCACTTGGGTGGTGGCAGCATCTACCAATCCAAGGTCAGAGAAGAGCTGTAACCTTGGGAGTTTAATACAAGCCTGGAGTGGCCAGTATTAATTTTTAGAATCCTTGTGCGCCCCCACTTTCTGCACTCGAAGTGCCAGAGTGGGAAATTAGCCTTGACACCCGCCAACTCCTTTTTGGGTAAGGACCCCTACAATTACAACACCATGAAATTTCAGATTTAAATAGTTAAAATCATGAAATTTATGATTTTGTAAAATTCTATGACTGTGAAATTGACCAAAATGGACTGTGAATTTGGTAGGGCCCTATAAATAATACTTAACACTCTCTCCATGTTCGGAGTACTGAACAAACAACAACTTATGTTTTAAAAGAAGCTTTTTACAACAAAGAAACATTTTAAAATAAACTTAAAATTATCTGTAGCCTTTAGGACAACTTCTTTGGAAGAATTTTCCCCAGTAACTTAAGAGTTGAACTGTGTTCTTACCCTTCTTCAACAAGGAGCATTTCCCTACATTCATAGAGCATATATGCATCAGCAATGTATGTATTAAACAGCAGAATTTGTTGTCTAAATAAATATATGGTCCCGTACGTCCATAGAAAAATGCCATTTGGTTAAGAGAAGCTTAGCATTGCTAACTGGGATGTTTACTTAATTTGAGCAATCTCTTAAAAGTAGAGCCTTTTAGGCTTTTCTTTCTCCAGGTAAGGAAAGCCATTTAGGTTTAACTCATTCAGAAGCAGAATAAGTTTTGATGTAGAACAGAACATGGACAATCTGATGAAACACTAATCAATGAAAGAGCAGTTATCATTTTTATCATAGTTATCATTTGTCATACAAGGACATTAGCTGTGGGACTGGACATCTCAAGGAGACCCAGTCCTGCTCCCACTGCAGCCACAGGGAGTTTTAACAGAGATTTCAGCTGGAGTCTATAATTGTTGTAGAATCTGACACCTCTAGGTGAGTAGTTAAATCCAACCCAGATCCAAGGTTCTCCACAAGCAGCAAAAGATGGCAACTCCACCACACATTCATTTTCTCCCCACATATTCCCCCCTTGAAAGCTTCTCACTGTTTTTACTGGACCTAAAACAGGCGCTTGGTCTAGATGATCCAAGGGTTCCCTTGAACCTTACCCATCTATAAAGTTTATTTATCCCTCTTCAAAAGGAAAGCAGCATTATGTTATTTTTAGAAATGGTATCTTATATAGTAGAATCCAAAACAAGACTTCCAATCTATTAAAAGATGAAATATAACCACTTACAATACAAAATTGTTTGACTTCATTATAGTGAACAAGCTGCAAAACCATAATAAAAATATAGCTATTTAAAAGGAAAATCAATCATAAAATAAACACATTTATCGGTTTAGGATGTTTGGCAACAGCTATGCCATAGCAACAATTGAGTCCCTGCCCCAAGGAAAGAAGGAGCTTGAGCTTAGGGACTGGGGCTGGGGCTAAGAAGCGATCTAGAGGGAGTCTTTTCAGAAAGGCTGGGAGGCTGGAGTGGGACCGGCAGACAGAGCCGTGCAGTGGGACTGGGATCCTGCAGGTCCCGGAGGACCCACTCTCATATAGCAGTACCTGGTAAAATGTATTTTGTTGCAAGTGGGATTGGGTGAGCAAAATAAATGGACTGTGGTAATTTGTGGGAAAACATTTTAAAACTTTTAATACTTAAATTTAAGCAAGGGATAGAAAGAGATTTTATGTTAATTGTAATAGGAGTTAAGTATTTTTTACATAGTTTAAGCAAGATTTGTTTTATGCTTTTAGTGACAAAAACTACATCTGAATTCTGTTTCTATATAATTTAACTGACCTTTTTTGGTTTAGGGTTTGTTTTTAGTATGGGGAAATCTGTCTCTCTTGTGGTATTTGCAGAATCGAAGGTTTTTGCGGGTGAGAGCGGGATAAAAATGTAAGAAAATGTGGGAGCGAGTGTGAATAGGTATTGTGGGGCGGGATTAAAAAAAAATAGCCCCTGCAGGGCTCTACCAGCAGAGCTCCCTTGCTCAGAGGGAACTGGGGAGCAAAGACCTCACACCTTGAAACAAGGGCAAACTCAGTGGCGGATTTAGAGTTAGCGGGGCCCTGTGCGCAACTTTATTTTTGGCCCCCCCCAGGACCCAGCCAAAAAAAGGAACATTCTCTCTTATCTCCCCCCCACCCCATTTTTTATTCTTTTATTCTTCATCCTCCTCCTATATTATAAGTAATGGGAAGTAAATGAAAATAAAGTGATTGGGTCAGGGGGTTGGGTGCAGGAGGAGGATGGGGGGCAGGCTCGGTGAGGAAGTTTGGGTGCGGGGGCAGGCTCTGGGCTGGGGCAGGGGGTTGGGGTGTGCGAGGAGGGGTGAGGGCTCTGGGAGGAAGTTCGGGTGCAGGCTCTGGGCTGGGGCAGGGGTGCCGGAGGGGGGCAGTGGGGCGGCGCTTACCTCTGGCAGTGCGTCTCCCAAAGTGACCGGCACACACACTCCTGCGACAGCGGCTCCTAGGCAGGGGAGCGGGGTCAGGGGGTCTCCGTGTGCCGCTGCCTGCAGGCACCACCCCTGCAGCTCCCATTGGCCTCAGTTCATGGCCAATCGGAGCTGCGGAGTCAGAGCTCAGGATGGGGGCAGTGCGCAGAGACACTCCTCCAGCCCCAGGGCTGAAAAATGATAGAAAATTTTTTAAATGGAACATTGAACTGTCAAATACCAAATCAAATTTGCCCAATTTTCAAATGAATTTTTCATGATTTTTCTTACTGCTTGTGCTGGAGTTCCACATGGTATCTAAAAATCAGCTATATTCTTTTTGCTTCCTACAGTATGGGCTTGTTTACAAGTAGAGTTATTCCAGAATAACTATTCCACTTTAAATCTACACCCTAGCTTATTCCAGAGTAACTTCTATGTTTAGACAAGCTCCATCACTAATAATATGTTTATTCTTCCATCAGAACTTTGGCCCTGATTCAGCAAAGTACCCCTATTCCATTACACTTAAGCAGATGCTTAGGTCTCATTAAAGTCTATTTGCCTGAGGCAAAATAAAATGAAGTTGATTCCCATTAGTTCTTTTAATTTTGCTGTGCTGGTGTAAGCAGAGGATTTGTCCCACCATAGTAGGGAAATTTCTCTATGTATACAGTGCCTCAGCTGAACTGAGTGAGAAAAGGATCCGAGTCCCTGCCCTGATTCACGTCACCCCAGTACCGGCCCACCTTGACTTTCCCTCCTGGTACTGTGTGAACAGGACTCACATCATACAGGTAGGAATGAGCCCCGGGGTTCCTAGTTGTTTACCTCAATCTCTCCCTGGGCAGCTTGGAAAAGAACAAGGGTGCCCCTAACTCCAGGATACTCCTATTCGTTACCCTTTTAACCCATAATCGCTGCAATTCACTTAAACATATATACAATTTATTTACAACAAAAACCTTTTCTTTGGATATTAAGGACATTTCATGATGTAAGCACTGTGAGGAAATGACTTGGGTAAAGTTCAATGCAGCAGTTTCTAAAGTGAAATAGACTTTACAGTTACAACACATCTATAAGTCCGGTGACTTCTTCCTGAACCTGGATGTGGTGCCGTGAGGCTGCTAGTGTGGCACTCCCCCAGGATGCATTTGGACTCTATGTGACAGATCCCGTTCTCCTCAAGCCACAGCCCCCCTCTGGATCTGGCACTTAGTGGCCTTTTGACTGGTGACATCCTCCTCTGGGTCTGGCACTTAATGCCTTTTCGACAGACTTGGGAAAGGCACCTGTTTCTGCCTCTCTCCCTCAACCGGTGCATACGACTCTGCTGCAAGAGCATGAGACTCATCCCACCAATCCTTGATGCTCTCTAGCACTTCAAGAATGTTGGGGTATCCCAGAACAACTGCATTCACAGCTTCAGCATTGGCACTCCACCGTGTCCCTGAGAATGACTTGGGCACTGGGCCTCCCTTTGGTAGCGAAGCTCTAAGTATCATCCAATGACTGGTTGATGCAGAGAAAAAAATTGTACAATTCTTGGACAAATCCAAAAAAAGAAACTGCTTCAACACAACAATCCATGGCAGACTGGCCAACAAGGTTGAGTGAGTGTGTAGCACATGGTATGTAATCAACCAAAGTATTGCACTCTTTTATCTTTGCCTGCTTCCCTGAATATTTGCCACTCATATTACTTGAACAGGAGTACTTGTGGCACCTTAGAGACTAACAAATTTATTAGAGCATAAGCTTTCGTGGACTACAGCCCACTTCTTCGGATGCATATAGAATGGAACATATAATGAGGAGATATATATACACACATACAGAGAGCATAAACAGGTGGGAGTTGTCTTACCAACTCTGAGAGGCCAATTAATTAAGAAAAAAAAAAAAAACTTTTGAAGTGATAATCAAGCTAGCCGAGTACAGACAGTGTGATAAGAAGTGTGAGAGTACTTACAAGGGGAGATAGTCAACGTTTGTAATGGCTCAGCCATTCCCAGTCCTTATTCAAACCGGAGTTGATTGTGTCTAGTTTGCATATCAATTCTAGCTCTGCAGTCTCTCTTTGGAGTCTGTTTTTGAAGCACTCCCAGCTATCTTCGAGACACCACTGACTTCCTGAGGAAACTACAATCCATCGGTGATCTTCCAGAAAACACCATCCTGGCCACTATGGACGTAGAAGCCCTCTACACCAATATTCCACACAAAGATGGACTACAAGCTATCAGGAACAGTATCCCTGATAATGTCACAGCTAACCTGGTGGCTGAACTTTGTGATTTTGTCCTCACCCACAACTATTTCACATTTGGGGACAATATATACCTTCAAGTCAGCGGCACTGCTATGGGTACCCGCATGGCCCCACAATATGCCAACATTTTTATGGCTGACTTAGAACAACGCTTCCTTAGCTCTCGTCCCCTAACGCCCCTACTCTACTTGCGCTACATTGATGACATCTTCATCATCTGGACCCATGGAAAAGAAGCCCTTGAGGAATTTCACCATGATTTCAATAATTTCCATCCCACCATCAACCTCAGCCTAGATCAATCCACACAAGCGGTCCATTTCCTGGACACTACTGTGCTAATAAGCGATGGTCACATCAATACCACCCTATACCGGAAACCTACTGACCGCTACACTTACCTACATGCCTCCAGCTTCCATCCAGGACACACCACACGATCCATTGTCTACAGCCAAGCTCTAAGATATAACCGCATTTGCTCCAATCCCTCGGATAGAGACAAGCACCTACAAGATCTCTATCAAGCATTCTTAAAACTACAATACCCACCTGCTGAAGTGAAAAAACAGATTGACAGAGCCAGACGAGTACCCAGAAGTCACCTCCTACAAGACAGGCCCAACAAAGAAAATAACAGAACACCACTAGCTGTCACCTTCAGCCCCCAACTAAAACCTCTCCAGCGCATCATCAGAGATCTACAACCTATCCTGAAAGATGATCCTTTACTCTCACAGATCTTGGGAGACAGACCTGTCCTCGCTTACAGACAACCCCCCAACCTAAAGCAAATACTCACCAGCAACCACACATCACTGAACAAAACCACTAACCCAGGAACCTATCCTTGTAACAAACCCCGATGCCAACTCTGTCCACATATCTATTCAAGTGACCTCATCATAGGACCTAATCACATCAGCCATACCATCAGGGGCTCGTTCACCTGCACATCTACCAATGTGATCTATGCCATCATGTGCCAGCAATGCCCCTCTGCCATGTACATTGGCCAAACCGGACAGTCTCTACGCAAAAGAATTAATGGACACAAATCTGACATCAGGAATCAAAATACTCAAAAACCAGTGGGAGAACACTTTAACCTGTCTGGTCATTCAGTGACAGACCTGCGGGTGGCTATATTACAACAGAAAAACTTCAAAAACAGACTCCAAAGAGAGACTGCAGAGCTAGAATTGATATGCAAACTAGACACAATCAACTCCGGTTTGAATAAGGACTGGGAATGGCTGAGCCATTACAAACGTTGACTATCTCCCCTTGTAAGTACTCTCACACTTCTTATCACACTGTCTGTACTCGGCTAGCTTGATTATCACTTCAAAAGTTTTTTTTTTTTTTTTTTTTTTTTTTTTCTTAATTAATTGGCCTCTCAGAGTTGGTAAGACAACTCCCACCTGTTTATGCTCTCTGTATGTGTGTATATATATCTCCTCATTATATGTTCCATTCTATATGCATCCGAAGAAGTGGGCTGTAGTCCACGAAAGCTTATGCTCTAATAAATTTGTTAGTCTCTAAGGTGCCACAAGTACTCCTGTTCTTCTTTTTGCGGATACAGACTAACACGGCTGTTACTCTGAAACTTGTCATATTACTTGCATTGTCATAGCTTTGACCATGACAAAGGCTGATGTCAATCCCATTTTCGGTGAGGAAATCGAGTAGGTACAAGGCAAATTTCTCACCTGGGTGGCTGGTGATGTTTATGAAGGTCATGAAATGCTCAACTTGGACATTGGGTAGCACATAAGGCAAGATGACAGTCAGCTGATCTACACGTGACACATCCAGTGTTGAGTCGATGGACTCTGAAAAATATCCCACATATTTTATCTCATCTACAATGGCTAACAGCGTTGTCTTTACCAGCAGTGCAGTGAATTCATCACAAATAGTATTTGATAGATATGATGTATGCCCTTTTCCATGATTTGCATGTTCATTTGGGTCGAACTTAGCTATTAGCTCTAGAACACCAAGCTAACTGCCATTGTGTTTCGATCCAACACTCTCATTTAAGCTACGGAATGGCAGACCACACTCAGCAAGAAAAACTATGGTTTCAACTATGCTTCGGAGAATGTTCTTCCAATAAGCACAAGCTTCCAAAAACTGGTTCCATTTGGGTATCAATTCTGCCACTAACTTTCTTTTGGGCCTGGTAGCTGCTAACTGACAATGTATGCTGCTCACTCATTGCATGATTGGTAATGTATGCAACATTCTTCCATTGAATCATTGAAGCCTTTGCAGAACATTCCCCACTTTTTGATATCAGAAAACAGATGGCAATAAAAACAGTACACTTTCTTCTTAGAAGGCGAATAGATGAGCCATTCTCGCTTGCCAATCTGTTTGTTAGGCTTCACATGTTCAAACATTGATTTGGTCAGATAACTATTTGGATTGGTGTACTCTCGCTTTGACAAAGAAAAGTCAGCATCTAGCTTCTGACATTTCTGTGGGCCCTTCTAAGTCCAATATGCAATGAGATCTTGAGAAGTCATGTCCCACTTGCCTGGATCATTGGAGAAGGATATTTTTATATTACTATCACTGGGAAAGTCTTCAAAGGAGTTGGGTGAGACTGCAGCTAGAGAAGTCACAGGAGGCTGCTCCTTTTTATAGGCACAGGTGCAGCAGGTTCACTTGGGCTGGCATTTGCCTGGATTTCCTCACCACCAGACTTAGTAGGAGGAAAAAAATGTTAGGAGAGAAGGAGTACCTTTCAGCACTACATCTTGTCTTTCTTTGGCCTACTTCAATTTCTGCCATCCTCCTTTCTTTGACATGGTTTCTATTGTCCAGTGTAGGCCTACTGTGTACAAAGTTAAATATTGCTTGGACCCACACTTACTTAGCCCACAAAGACAAAATCACAACCACCATAAATTGAATTCACAATCTTGATGGATTAATTCGTACAAGCAATATCTAATGAGACAAAAAATTTCCGATGGCCCCGTTACCATCGCTCAGCTGTTACTTCAACATGGAATGGAGGGCCTACAGTAGGGCCTAAAAATAGGAGGGCCTAAAAATAGGCTTTAGCCTCATTAGCCTATGGGTCAATCCGGCCCTGTGTACACTGGGTTCATTGGTAAACTAAGGGCCAAATTGTCCTTAAATGCTGGCTTCAATAGGATTTGTACTTCATTGAAGACAACAGGATTTGGACCCAAGTAAATATGATGCTTGAGAGCCAGTTCTCCCTGCTACTGAGCATGTAACTCCCATTCAGGATTGCTACGTGTGTGTATAGAGCACAGACAAGTATAGAAACCAGATATCACCCTGACTGTATTTTAATGCCTTATTAGTCAAGCTGGAGGAGATAGGCAATGAGAAGAAAAGTCCTAATTAGTTGAATATATTTTACTGTTAGCTTTTGATAAACTGTTCAAGACTAGAAAGGTAGGTAGAGAAACATTAACATTCTGTGCATTTCATACTTGTTTCATAGAGTACAAAAGGTTACTTTTAAACACTGTTCTAAACTTACATATAAAACTGTTTTCAGCAAAATACTGAGAACTGGATCTGCTAATAAGCTTTGTCCTGGTTGGAAATCAAATGGAGCCATGCAGTACCAGAATGCCAGAAATAGGACAATAAATGTTTTTGGCACAGTTTCAAAGCTGCATAATACCAGACATAGACATGTAAAAGTAATGGCAAGAACTACAAAGATTATAAAAGAAATAAAATCACAGTTCGTAATTCATACGATCATGTTAAATTGCAGGCTTATAAAGCAATTTGCGTAATAAGAGCCACATGTAATTGTATCAATGTACTTCACTCAGTAAAAGATGATAAATATTAGAACTGCCCTTAAAAGCAAATTTACATTTTGAAAGCTGAAGAACAGTAACTGATTGCTTTGTATTTATATTTAGATGAATAGCTTCTGTTTGTCTTCTCACATACATCGACATAAAATAAACTTTCTTAGGGATTATGAAACTCAAAAGCATGCTGATGGTTAGAATGGGTTTCAACTGTTGACTGTTCTGTATCACAACTGTTACTATTTAAAGTTGCAGATAATTTAAGGCCCGGTCTTGCAATTCCTTCACATGTGGTACTTTCAGTGATGTCAACAGGAGTTCCATGTGTGGAGGGCTTCCAGGACTGAGCTCTTAATATATAAATATTTAATATGTGTCTGTGAATCAGAGCCTGATTTGAGGACTGCTGAAGCCAACACCCCTCCCCTTTTTTAAAACAAATTTATTTTATTAAATATGGGTAGAGGATAGACCAAAAGAGGAATTTCCCATGTCAAAGTTTTTCACCTGAACCCTGGTCTTACTACTAAATACAGATTTCAAATATTAGAACTGAGGGTCAGTTCAAGACTACTTTGGTTACTCATAGAAACTTAACTTGATTTAAGACTTTTAATCCTTGAATGCTTTAAAATACGTGGGGGGCCTACATGATCTAGCAGTATATGATGCTGCAACCTAGGGTGATTAGGTTTAGATTAGCAGAAGTTAGGATACATTTTATATGCAATGAATTCTGTTTCCATGATATAAATATAGCACCCTTGTGCTCCCTTGCTGTCTGATTTATAAATTACCATTCATCAACCAACAGGGTGGGCTAGTGAAAGATAAAACCAAAGAGAAGGTGCTAATGAATGAAAGATGGAGTATAAGGCGGATGGGAAAGAGTAGTCTTAGATGAACTGTCAGTTCCTTAGGCAAAATAAGCCAGAATACTGCAATTGAAATGAACAACTTTGGCTCATTTTTACGAGAGATTGAGTCCCAGTGAGAATAAGGGAAATTACCAGGAAAGGTAATAACATAGGTAGATAAACAGAAGATAGTGGCAACATTTAAGGACAAAATATATATTTTGCATTAGGGCCAAATACGTATTTTTGTTAAGTCTGAGTTACTTTATAAAATAATATTTGTCAACATTGTATGATGGTATTTCTTTCACACCAGGAAAACAAATTGTCTTGTGATACATGTGCACAGCTCTCAGCGACTTCAGATCTTTGTGAAGAATAATCTTGTTCTACATATACACATATATTTTTGTTAATTCCAAGTGTAGATATGTTTTAGATGTGTAATAATTCTGAAAATTAAAAGCTAGCATACAACAGAACCTCACTAATTCTCATTCTGCTAATCAACATACACAATGGTTTCAACACAAAAGGCGGCAGTCTCTCTGATTTCTTAGCAAAGATCTAATACCAGAGTGCACTAGTGAGGTCTCAAGAATAAAACATCAATATTATACACAATATTAACAGACCAATATTGTCTCATTGTTTCCTTGTGCTCCCCCATCTGTCTGTAAACTCTTGTCTTATACTCAGGGGTGAAAATGGGCCAGTATGGTACCGGCCTGTACGCAGCGACGTTAAAGCGCTGCCGCGACAGCACTTTAAGAAGGGTCCTTTGCTGCAGCAGCTCTTTAAGGACCCTCCTTAAAGTGCTGCTGCAGCAGCGTGTTAACGTCACTGCCCCTTCCCCCATCCCCGTGTCGGCAGTCCTGCTGGAGGAGAGGGGGAAAAGGGACAGCTGTCCCGGGGCTGACAATTTAAAAAGGCCCAGAGCTCCAGGCTGCTGCCTCCACTACCGCAGCAGTGGCTGGAGCCCCGGCCCTTTTAAATCGCCACCGGGCAGCACAGGCCAGGCAGCGTGAATGGGCTGGCAGGAGGAAGCTGACCCCCGCAGCCCCGCCCCTTCTTCCTGAGGCCCCACCCCTTCTGGGGGCCTGCTCCAGGCCCCCATACCGGTAAGAATTTGATATTACTTTCACCCCTGCTTATACTTAGATTGTAAGTTTTTGGGGCAGGGACCGTCTTTTTGTTCTGTGCATTTACAGAACCTAACACAATGGGGTCCCTGATCCATGTCTAGGACTCCTAGACACTTCTATGATAAATAAAATAATAATAAATACATTATGAAGATATACAAATTAATACTAAGAACTTATATAAATAAATTAATAATGCTGATTTTGTAATAGGAATTCTTTCTTATTGTGCTTGTCTGCTTACTCATTTACCAAATCCAGAAGTTCTCCATGGCCAAGATTTTTAAAAGTGACTCATGAATTTGAGTGCCCAACTTGAGACACCTTAAAATACTGTGAATCTCAGAAATTACTGAACACAGAACTTTTGAAAAGCAAGCCTCTTTAAAGTGTCCAAAGTTGGGCATCCCAAAATTAAGGCACCCATAATCACCAGTCATTTTTTAAAATCTTGGCTTATGTGTCTGCTTGTCAGTTATATGAATTAGCAGAATTTGTCTTGATTTATGTCAATTATTTCTTCGCGATTATTAATAATGTTTGTATTATAAATTCAAAAACAATAAAAATCCGTTATCGCTAGGAAAAGTACAGGCACCACATATATTCCTAGCAATCTATAAATGCATTCCTACAAACTTGTTTATTACATAAGTCTGGACATAAATTGGCCAGAAACACAGAACTTCATATGAAAAGGACAGAACATTGAACAAAAACAGCATAAATCCAGAGTATTAAACTTAAAGTTAACTGCAAACTCCTAAACATATATCCCAAAATTCACTATCTTTATGATGTTACTTTATCATATAACTGTCTTAGACAGGCAGATCAGCGTTTAACTTGTTTATCTTTCAGTTAAACAAAATTCATATGTCTCTAGGGAAGACAATGCTATAGCATAACCATATAAGCTTTGCATATGAAATTCAATTTTAGCTTTAGTAGGGCCTATCAAATTGAAAACTGTAGTATAAGGCCAATATCCTTAATCAAGTTCTATCACACAGAGATCAGGCATTTGTTTTTATTCAGTTTGTCCAAGAGTTTCTTAGCAGCTCCTCGGTCCTAAAATAGATACATTTTCCTTTGGTATTTTGCTTAGTTTTGCAGAGTACTTGATAGATATCACCTCAGTTTTTAATTAGAAAAGTCCACATTAATAGAAGAAAAACATACTCCATTGCTTGTATTTGGTGGTTCACATCTGGGAAAATCATGATTGTCTGTCCTTCTCTTTCCAGTAATGGTATGAATTCTTCTACCTGCTTCTTCTACCAAATGAAATCATGTGAGACCTTTCATTAATTTCAACTAGAACAAAAGCAAGCCCTTTATCCCCCGCACATGGAACACCCTTCTTGAACTGATCCATAAAACAACCACACTCTCTTATTTTAAGTGTCCCCTGAGGACACATTACTTCAATCAAAACCTACAAGAAAACAAAGATTATTTTCTATCTAATCTCATTTTATATTTATTTTAACATTTTTTTGCTCCATCACAGGTCATGAGACTAATTCTTCATACTGGAAATATGCCTGATGAGTGGCAAAAGAGCACATTGGTCCCTGTCTTCAAGCGTAAAGGAGATGTGCCAGAATGTTGTCATTACTAACCCATCAAGTTAATGAGTAACATGTTGAAATGACTGGAAAGAATTATTGAGAAAAGACTTTGAGAGGAGCTGAAAATCAAGTATGCCACAACCAATTTGGGTTTATTCCAGGAAGGTCAGTAATGCAGTGTTTTCAGCCCGAACATTGCAGGAGAAGTACAGGGAAAAAACACAAGGAATTGCATTTAGTGTTTGTGGATTTGGAGAAGATTTAGGACAGCGTTCCTAGATAAACGTAATGGTGGTGCATGCAGTCATGCAACATGCCAGAGATATATGGTCAAGCTATCATGGAGGGACCGTAGTAGTAGTGAGAACCAGCTAGTGGCTACAGTGAGTCATTCACTGTGAGGGTATGTCTACGTCAATGATCAGTCTTAAATCCTTTCCTATTTGTAGCTGTAATAGATACCTTGACTCAGAAGATTAGGGAAGAGGGTCCATGAAGCATGCTTTTCACTGATGACATTATTTTGTGCTATGAAGAGAAACAGAACCTGGAAAGTGACCTAGAACAATGGAGACCTGCATTAAAAGAAAATGGCTTACAAATCACTCAACAAAAGATGGAAAACATGCAATGCTTCATTGAGAGGGACAAAAAAAGTTAGTAAAATGAAATGGTATAAAGTCTTGCAACAGTTTAAATACAGTAACTTGTTTCAGTGTTGCACCATGATGGTAATGTGTATGAGCATATTAGGATCCACATGAAGAGTGCTTGGTGTAAACAGAAGGAGTTGACAAGAATTCTCTGAAATAAGTATATGCCATGTGAACTAAAAAGCAAAGTGTATAAGATTATCATTAGGCAGCCACGCTGTATGAGTCAGAATGCTGGCTAGTGAGGAAGAGAGATAAGAGCAACTACCAAAATGAGAATGCTCAAGTGGACACTAGGTAAGACAAGAGCTGATAGGCAAGACAATGAAATTATAGAAGCCACGATGCAGGTAACCCCCCGTCATGGAATAGCTGAGGGAGTATCAATGGAGATGGTTGGGTCATGTGAGACAGTAACATGTGGGATATGTTGGCCAAAGCGTACAAGAACTAGTAGTCACATGACAAAGACAGTGAGAAAGGCCTAGAAAAAGTGGCTCGAGATGAGGAGGCAGACATGAAGAAGGCTGGTGTCAGCTTAGAAGGTGCACTTGACAAGAATACTTGGAGATGAAGAACAGGAGCCAAGAGACCAGGCAAAGACAAAGAATTTGTAAACTTTCACCTTTAGAGCTAAATATTGTCTTCAGATAAGTGCACACAGCTCTATGATTTCAGCGGGAGTTGTGAGTGTTCAGAGAGTTCTATAATAAAAGCTGTGCTAATGGGCAAAGCCTCAATCCTGTGTCAATACCAAGTAAAACACTTTGGTGAGTGGGGTGGTAAAGCCCCACAGGGGCTGGGGGGAGAATTCTCATCCCTGCCTCCAAGCCACCGAGTTGTAGAAGAACCACTACACAGCTGCCACTGCTGCAGCAGCATACACAGGATGTGTCCTCGTCATGCCTCTTCCTGGTCACTCTGGGGATTAGCTCTAGAGGCACATGCTATGCCATCCTATGCCATCACTCTGACTCTGGCCTGCAGCCCCCTCTCGCTCCAGGAACCGCAGCATCTTCTTTGTGACTTAGCCCTCCAGCTAGGTCACTCAGCATTCCCCCTTCCAGGATATATCAAAGTCTTTCCGTCAGCAGTCCTAGGCAGTCTTCCCATTCACTGCCTCGGGTCTATGCCACACCTTTGGTGGCTGATAGGGGAACCTGAGCCCACACTCCTCTCCAGTTTTCAGTCCAGGGACCCTCAGCTCAGCAGTTCTGGGCTTTCCTCTCCCAGCCCTCTTCCTTCCCTGGACTGCTTCCTACCACTCTGTTTCCCCTTCTCTCTCTGAGTGTACCAGCTCCCAACCCTCTCCCAGGGAGTGACTGAAGCCTGCATGCCTCTGCAGTCTACAAACACTCCTTCCTCTTCCCAGCAGCAGCCTATGGAGTTAATTGGCCTAGCTGGCCATCTTAACACCTGTCAGTCCTAAGTGGGGTGGACACCCCATCACAGTCCCCTTAGTAAAGGGAATGGCCAGTGAATCCATGTAGCTGTGAATCTAGCAGCCATGCCCTCAGTCTGCCACCAAATCTTTGGTGGAGGTTTATGCCACCACAGAAGTGGGCTCCACAATGTTCCACCATCCATCATAGGAAAACAATACTGATTCCATTGTACCCAGAGCATGCTTCAGCCATAGTGGCCCAGAGCTGGATTTGCCCCTTAGTTATTCAAGATGCATGATAGGGATTCTTTCAGTATACCCAGACATAGTCACATGCCTTCTTTTATAGAAGACAGTATGTTATGAGGAGTTCATAACAGGCTGGCTTGCATTTTGAAAATCTCTTCCTTTGAAATCCGAATGAAATGATCCACCCAGCTGCAGACAATTAAGACTAGCAGCCTAGTATAATAGGGTGGGGAACTTTTAATGGGTGTTTATAGATTGGAAGCATCAATCCCTCTTTTAAATGAAAGAAGCAGAGGAAGAAATAGTAAGTGTTAAATGATAACTCTGAATTCAGAGAGCCCTCACAAGCAGAAGATCTGTTATCAAAGAGCTGTCAGGATACCACGCCTTCAAGAGAACTCTGCTCTTCAAGAATCAGTAGCAAAGGGAGGGGGGGAGTTATTTCAAAAAAAAGTTATTTAAAAAGAATATTTCATTAGCATTTTTAGCCGTTTTAAAGATTAAAGCACATGCCAGAAAAAGTCTCTAGCAATTAGGTATGAGAGACAAAAACAAATATTGCTCCATGAAATCACTACACTAGCATAAAAATAAATACTTAGTAGGCTTAAGGTGAGAATTTAGGGAATTTAGGGCCCTTTTTTTCTCCCCCCTTTCTTGACAGGAAATACTGTTTAGGCATTTTATATAGAGGGTTCTGCATTTGTGAAAGGATAATTTGCTCTAAAATATGTGGGCAACCAGCCTAAATTCTCTAATTGAGTAGTTTGCTCATAACCTAAGGCCATTAGGTGAATGTAAACTGTTACAGGCTTAGTAAAAAAAAAAAAAAAAAAAAAAAAAAAGTCCCATTAGGATTTTAGTATTTGTATGTGGTTGTGGGTTAGTGTGACTGTTTCCAAAATCATGGATTAATGAAAAGATCTTTTTTTCTGAGTTTGCAAATAACTGCTTTGAAATGCCCAAACTCAAATTAAGCCAAAGGGTTCTTTATTCCCAACTCCTCCTCCCCCGAAAAGGAAAACAATACTTTTACAAGTTCAAGGCTTTACTATGAGTTCCAGGGTGAATTATCCAGGATAAATCACAGACATATAGGCATTTTTTTTTTTTTAGTAAATAATAAGAAAATCTCTCTCTTTATAACTTTTTATTGAAGGCTCCCATAGTGGTGCCTAGTTCAGTTTTGCTCTACAGTTTATAAACTCACCTTAATTTTGAGAGCCAGCTACGAGTACAATAAAAATGTCTAATGCAAGACTTACTTTCTCATCTAATATGAGAAAACTATGGCCCTTCCAGAAGTATAGGTATTAGCCTCATGCTTTGTACATGTATTTCACTAATTAATGCTCATGATCACACAAGGTGCTCATAATTCTATAAAGAAGAAGACAAGTTTATGTGCAGATTCTGTATGCTGCTAACATTAAATCTTATGTTTTACCTACATTATACATGTCCTTAGTTAAACAGTCTGTTCCTCTTTCCATTCCTAAAAATTACCTTTAGCATTTTGTTTTTACTAACCTTCACATATATGTAATATGCTAAGAAATTAGGAGGAACCAGAAAATTGTAATGAAAATTAACATGAATGAGTGAGCCTAAATCCAGCCTACTATTTATAAATGTCCATCTGGGTAACAGGAAAAAGTATATATATTTGTATTTTAATTCTCCAGAAATAACTCAAAATCATTTGATTTTAAAATAGTTACCTTTATAGTTTTCCATATACCTTCCTTTTTTCACACATCAAACTAGCTATAGTAGTGTTATGAGTAACAATACTACATTCCATGCTACCATTCCCCTTAACTCTGAACTTTATATGTTAACATATAACTTGATAAGTTATTTCCTCTGAACTAAAATCTGGCTTCTCTTTTATTTGGTTCTAAAGAGTCTAAGCTCTTTGTTATTTTCTTTGTACCAAATGAGACATGTCCCCATTAGAATACACAAGTCCACCTTTTGCTCCCTTGAAACAGAAGCTGAAACAAAAGCAAAGATGACATTCATAAGATAGGATTGCAGTGTCAGGGTCTTGGACACTACCTGACTTTTTCTTATAACAAATTGAACATCTGCCTGAAACCACTTTTACAGTGTTAGACTGAAATCCCTACCCATGAGATGTTTTAGTGCAGCAATATGGGTAAAGAAATATGAACTCCAAAGAAACAAGGTTCTAAAACAAACATGCCCTGAAAGAGACTCGCTACAGGAGAAGAGTGTGAAAAACTAGTTGTGGCAGTGGAACCTGGTGCTAAACATCAAGAGAGAAATCCTGGCCCCACAGAAGTCAATGGGAGTTTTGCCATTGAGTTAAATAGGGTCGTGATTTTACCCCAGGAATTCCCACTGAAGTCATGGAAACTTGCAGGTGCAGCTCAGCATCTCTCAGGATTAGGCCTCAAAAGCACAGTTCTCCCTGCACTGGCAGCAGCTGTAGTGGTCCTAGATCCAAAAAGTGGTACAATTTCCACAACAGTTGGCAGATTTGCCAGTATAGTACAGGAAAACAGAAGAAACTGAGAGGAGAATCTCAGAAGTGGAAGACAAAATGCCCTGCAACAAGGCCAGGTTGGCATGCTCGGAGAAAGGATATGGTGACAATGAAAAAGAGAGTTGAACATTCTGAAAACCAGGGCTGCTAGGGTAAGCTTTATATTATACAAATAGTCGGATTGCCCAGGGGATTAAACGAAATAACCCCAACAGCAGCTTCCCCGAGGCATTAAAATTGTATGTAAAAGGGATTAATTAAATAGAATTACATAGCTTGTTCCATCTCCCTGGTGATTCAAAAAGATCATACGTAATTATTATTATTTATATTGTGCCATTGATGTAAGTGACATTGTACAGTAGATAAAGTGAGATAAATACCAAGTCCCTACTCTGGGGACTTTACAAATATAAAGGCACTGTGGGTACAATAAAGTACAGCACAAAACAAACACAGAAACATGTGATTGTAGAGTAGGTGGGTCTTCAGAAATGTACTGAAGTAAGGAGGGATCTGTTTGTTACAGCTGTCCCCCTGCTGGATTCCTTTTTTCCCCTTCCTTTCTGTTTGTGCTGAGCGGCTGCCCCCGCCCCTCCACCCCCAGCCATGGAACTGACCAAAGTCACAGCCTGGCCCTGCTCATGGAAATGGCTTGTGCAGACTGACTGGAGCCATTGCTCCCCTCAGGGCGGGAGGGGGCTTTTTCGCTCCTTTGTCTAGCATCTTTGTTCGGACCCGGCTCGGTGTAGGGTGCTCTGCCCAGGTACGCGAGACCTAAAGTGGCTACATAGCTGAGCATATGAGTCATACCTGTGACTCAGAACTTGCCCAGACATGTCCTGTGCCTACCTGCAGTTTCCCAGCCTTCTCTCCTCCCCTGGATTAAGGGGAACCAATCAAAGTTACTGGCAGGAAACTGCCTGAGTTTGCCCTTAAAACCAGACATTTTCTGATCAGACACCCAGAGAAGGTCCTTGCTTTGCCACCTGGTCTGATCAGCTAGGGGTCTTTGGGGGGCCCTCTCCCTGCTCTCGTTTGTTTTTCAGCGTACCCCCGTTTTTAAACTCCCCTCCCACGAACAACGAATTTGAGCCTGGAGATCTCCTGGATTGTTGTAAGCGAATCGAGTCCTCTCTGCGTCCTCTGATGCTGAAACTGCTGTTCCTGCTGCTGCTTTGGGGATTGCTAAGGAAAAACCTCTTGCACACTCCCCTTGTTCTGGCTGCAGGCTTTCTCAGGCAGACCCAAGCTAACTCCTTGGTCTGTATCTGTAATCTGCTTCTAGCTCCGCAGCGCCTTTGCTGCTAGAAATAAGCCTGCTTGCAGCCACCACTAGTTAAACCCCTCTCCCCGCTTGGAGCTGTATCCTGGGCACACACCACTCTGCCCTCTGGAACTACCCCTAGTATAAGGTGCACCCATTAGGTTAGGTTTAGCCTTTAGTCTAGATAAATTGTAATTTCATTTTGCATAGCTGTGGTTAAGTTAGGTTTAGAAAATTGCTTGCATTGTACTCTGTAAGTTAGGCTTAAAGAATTGTTGCATTGTGTTTTGTTACTTGCTAATTTGTGTAGGCTTGGTTAAATTAAATCATAGATAAGCTTTTGCTGTGTTCTGTATAATTGTCTCTCTGCTGTTTAAACTTGCAGCCTGTCTTGCTCTCTGTCTCTCTCTCTCTCTCTCTCTCTCAATCCCTTCCCCCATATGCTCACCCCACTCCTACTGCTGCCAAACCTCAATTGTATTACTGAAGTCTAGCATAAAACCCCATTGGTTACCCTTTTTCTCTCTAACACCCCTCACATTTTACATTTACACCACTGTGACACATTTTTACCTAGAGTTGTTGGTTATTTAACACATTTTACCCATAACTGTTAGTTGGTTATATGCTGCTGTGACACACCCTTTACATAGAAATTGTTAGCTACCTGTTACATTTATACTTCAGTGTTAATTGGTTACCAACTGTATTGTACCCCACTGTATTGTACCCCACGATTGAAACCCCCTATCCTATTTACTAAAAGAAATCCCTCCCCAATTGTCTACTTTAACAAACCTCATACCCTCACTATTGAATTTTCCCTGTTTTTGCATTTTCTTCATAAAGTTTATTTTGCACCCCATCAGTGCAGTAGTTGTCCCCCAAGATCCCCTACCTGCTGGCAGGGTCAGGATCTTGATGTACATTAAGTGATAAGTTCCTCCAGCCATATCAGGAAGGCATGGAGTGGACGAAGACGACAAAGGTAGCAGTCAGAAGAGAAGTGTGTACAGACCAAATGGAAGCTTATAATGAAAATCTACAGCTGAAGGTTTTGGAATTGGTCAGAAAAATTGGTCAGTTTGAAACAGCAAATACAGTTCTCAGAATCTGAGATGATGGTGAACTTTGGACATGAAGTGAAACAATTGGTGACAATCAGGAGATGCATTGCTGGAATTAAGAGGGTGCCTCTTCAAGTAGAAGGTTGCAACAATGCAAGGCCTGTTTAAATCTGATTGTGCATAAATATAGAGGAAAGAAAGAATCAATGAAATCCCTCCCATACTTCTGGCTTTAGTATGACATTTAAGATACTGATCTGATTCATGGTCAGAGGCACATCACTTGAGTTTAACTCACGACCTCCCTCCCCAGTTTTTTTTTTAGCAGCAGCTGATGGAAACTGGGCTACAACCCTGATCTGGCATTTGTCAACAACAACATAGCTGTCTCATGTCATAAACCTTGGGTCCAATTCCACATTCACAAACCTGGCCCATTGCCATCCAGATCAATGCAGCCATAACACTGAACTCAGTACCATTCCAGCGCCATTTTAATTTTAAGAAAGCAAAATGGAAGGACTTCACCAATGACCTTAATGCCATTGTAAGAAAGAACAAACCAACAACAGAAAATTATGACGAGTTTGTCCATGTAGCATGCACTGTTTCGAAGAAGCACATTCCATGAACAAACTATGTGCCAGGGAAAATATTCAGTACACAAGATACAAGCAGAAATTTGAAGCAGACCTATTCACTGAGTATACCATTGCAGCTGGCAAAGAATTGGTCTCTGCAGTAAAGGTGGAAAAACAGAAGTCAAGGCAGAATCTCATTCAGAATGTGGACATAACCCACAGCAGCATGAAAACATGAATAACTGTCTGGAAGCTTAACAATGACCCAAGGAAGGCAGAGCAACACTACATTACTGCAGACCAGGTCACACACCAACTTCTAGAAAATGGCAGGGTACTGAACAAACAACCCAAGACAAGGCTTAAGCAGCAAGAAAACTAAGACATATACTTTGGGGGCACAATACCAATGACGAAATTAATTTCTGGAATTAACACCCTCAAGAATGGCAAAGCTACCAGTCTAGATTCATACTGAACAAATCAAACATCTGGGACCAAAATACTCAAGTTGTTTAACACATGCTCAACCACTTACAAAGTACCCAAGATCTGGCACTGAGCACATGTTGTGACACTCCTGAAGCCACAGAAGGTCACAATGGAGCCGAAGAACTTTAGACCTATAATCACTACTATGTCACCTCTACAAACCGTATGAGCATTTCATTCTAAGCCACCTGTCACCACTTGATGAAAAGCACCTAATCCCAGAGCAAACTGGATTCTGCCAAGGCAAATCATGCACTGGTCAAGTGCTGAACATCACTCAGTACATCAAAAATGGCTCTGAAAAGTATGGGAGAACAGGCACCGAATCACTGAAGACTCCTCACTAAAGTATACAACATGATGAAAGATCATCACCTTACATGACTGATGCAATCTCTACTAGAGAACTTACATTTTTAAAGTGAACTATGCAGGAAGCAGAGCCAATGACAGCAATGGAAAAACAGCCTACCTTAAGGGAACGTACTGTTGCCAATAATTTTCAACATCTACGCTAATGATTACTTAGTCCCATCTCAGCACAAGAAGTTTTATCTATGCTAATAATATATGCTTTGCTGCCCAAGCCAAGGATCTCTTCTAGATGAAAACTACATTAACATCGGTGCTCCCTGGGCTCTCAGTCTTTTACACCAAGAATCAATTTTGTGCCAACCCAGCCAAAACACAACTGAGTCTCTTCCATCTTTGGAATTGTGAGGCCAATAGACAACTCAGCATCACCTGGAATGGGGTATCACTTGTCCAGTATGGAAATCCTGTCTACCTTGGATGCTAGACCACATTCTCTACTTCAAGGCACACGAGAAGACAAAAAGCAAAATTAGCATCTAGAACAACATACTCAGGAAGCTTGCAAATTCAAAACAGGGAACCAACTCAGCTGTACTAAAAGACACCACACTTGCACTTTGCTTTTCGGTGGCCAAATACGCATGTCTGGTTTGGGAAAGATTAGCTCATGCAAAGAAGCTGGACCCTGTGCTGAATGACAGCTGCCACTACATCACGGGATCTCTAAAACCAACAAATGTGAACAGCTTTTATGTGCTTGCCAGACTAACTCCTCTGGATATTAGGAGAGCAGTCACAAGCTAAATGGAATATTTACGAAAGGTTAAAGATACCAGATGTCTGTTACATGGCCACACCGCAGCAGTTAGCTGCCTGAAATCGCAAAAAAGCTTCCTAACTGCAACAGAACCACTTTAAAAAAATCACTGATGTCTGCACGACTGGAAATGTGGTGCACACGGCTCAAAATACGCAATGAAGACATCAAAATGCACATTGATACTGCCAAATGCCTTTCCGCTGGTGCAGAGAAAGATTGGTAGAGTTGAAGATATTTACATGACCTCCAAACAAGAATTGTCAGGTCAAAAGTAAATATGAAGAGGTGGGGTTATTCCAGTGACCCAAATAGATGTGACTGCAGTGAAACACAAACCATAGAACATCTGTTGGTCTGCCAACTCCTGGAGGAACCATGCACCATGGAAGATCTTGCCAGTTCTATAGACCAGGACATATCATGTGCCCAACACTGGGGAAAAAAACTATGATTGTGATGGAAAGACACAAGAACAAGAAGAAGTCTGGTCCCTCTATCTCCTCCTCACAGCCTGCTGGTCACCAACAGGAGAAGCATTGAGAGCACAGGAAAGACAGTATCCCTGTTCTCAGTTCCAGTGGCTGGAGCCACAGTGGTCCTCAGCTGCTGGGAGAAACAATATACTGCATGGAAAATCCTGTCAGCCCTGGAATGGTCTGAAGCATGCTGTCACTATATGGGGATGGCATATGCAGAGTCCACTGAGCACACAGGAGTTGTGAGGTTATGGAGCATGCTCAGTGCATATGGACTCTTCCATGAATTTAGCTCCCAAACTCTAACAAGTGGGAACTGAGATTGTTCAGAAATTTATAACTTGGTCAAGTTTGGATGGATTTTCACAGGAATGGCAAGAATCACATGTCTGATCCTAGGGTGACTCCCCTGCCAAATTTCAAGCTGTTGCTCCAAAGCATGTAGGCACAAGAGCTGGTCAACAAAACTGTTGTAAAATTATTTTTAACATGGGCAAAATATAGTTCATTAACCTCATTATTGGAAATGACTATTTCTTTAAAGCCGAAACTTTCAAAAAATCAGTTTGAGACAGATACCTGACATAGGAAATTTCCCCCTTAATGGTTTCAGTTTGGCAATATCACAACCCCCTGAAAACAGAGTCTTAATGGGAAGTGTTGGGCAACATTAACTATCGGGCAATCTACACTACCTATAATGAACTTCTAATTCATTTGCAAACAGAATAGTAGTAGTAATCTTGTACAAATCAAGATTTTCCCTGCAGGAGAAGTGAATGAATTTTCATCGTTCATTAATCATTTTCAATGTTATTGTCTTCACTAGTGTCATGACTCCAACAAGATCAGCAGCTAGCTCCATTAGTGGTTCTGGTTTGTGTGACAGTACAATACAGCCTTTTCATATTCTCACCAGAGCTGTTAATACATTACGATGACTTGTCAAAGAACTGCTTTCTGAGTTGTTCTTTCACACTGTTTTTTTAAAAGTACCCCCCAAATAAATTAAAAGCAGCAGTATTTTATCACATTATAGATCCTGAACTTTGAAACCAAAAACAGAATGATGATTTTCTTATTAGTTGCATCAAATACTGTTGTTCTGAATTTAATTCAATACAAAATCAGGCTCACATTGAAAAAGAGTATTCCTATGCAACAGTGGAAAGAAATGATGATTTGATGGGATTGGGAAATTTGTTAGAAGGGATCCATCTCATTCCAAAAGAGAATAGCAGACCACGAGCAGCATCTGCTTTCCTCTCCCTTCCTTCTCAGCCTTGATTTCTGCATGTAAAGGTACACTGCTTCCTGCTCCCATCTCCCAAACCCCAATCTGGAAGACCCAGCTCTATGGTGCTTCAGGAGTTGTCCAGTTTCCACACATATGATCTGGCTGTCTCTCCCAGCTCAAGGCTCAATCCCCTGCACACACACACACGTGCGCATGCACACACACACACCCAAGCCCTGCTGTCTCCAAAGGGAAGACCCAGCTCTATGGTGCTTCAGGAGTTGTCCAGTTTCCACACATATGATCTGGCTGTCTCTCCCAGCTCAAGGCTCAATCCCCTGCACACACACACACATGCGCATGCACACACACACACCCAAGCCCTGCTGTCTCCAAAGGGAGAAGCAAGATATTACAGGTGGGCAAGTATCTGGTGTGTATGTCGTGGGAATTCTGCCGGTATTCTAATGTTTAAATGAATTCTCTTTGATGGCATTCACAGACCCTCTTCTGTTTGCATTCTTGACTATCCTAGTATAAAAATGGGAATTTTTAAGTAAACATTGCAGAATATCTGCAGAAAGCCTAAGGCTATGGCTACACTTCCAGCTGGAGATATAATTCCCAGTTCAAGGAGACATATCAAGGCTAGCTCTGATCTAGCTAGTGCACTAAAAATACAGTGTAGCCATGGTAACACTACCATGTTAACTAACGGGAGGGGCTACCCACCCCCAGTACTGTTGTGGCAATTAGTCTAACTTTTGCCTTCTTAGGAAATTACCATGAAAAATAGGTCAATTTATTTTCAATAAAGAATGTTTTAAACAGGTGCAAGACAGAGGGGCTGGATTAGTCCAAACAAAAATGGCCTATTGATAAATGCAAGGATGGTTGAGATTATACTTGTTAAAAAACAGATGATGTAGGTCCCCAAATTAATGAACCAAAATAGGTGTGTAGGATAGTAGGCCCAATTGGTGGACAAAGTAATGAGGGTATGGCCTATTCTACCCATCACTTCCCTTTTGGGTCCTTAAAGAAAGAGACTTGCGGGAGTGGGGGGTGTGGAGAAAATACAGAAAGAACAGAAGAAAAGACAGAGAGACAGAACAGAAGAAAAGACAGAGAATTGAGCTTCACCATCATGGCTGCTCTCTCACCATCTTCTGGGATCCCGAGCCTTTGTCATCCTGATTCTGATCAGACCAGGCCAGAGAGAGGGATCCTGAAGACATCGTCACCTCTACCAGCTCCAGCTGAATCCCATACACTACCTGGGATGAAACAGGATGAGATGTTAGCAGCAGCAGCAGCAGCTTCAGCTCATCTCAACTAAATTCTTCTCTTTTACCCAAAAGAATACTTATTACGTTTGATACCATTGAAAAGACTATCAAATAAGCCAGGGGGGATTCGTCTAAAAAAAAATTTCCAGGTAAAAAGAAAGGGAAACAAAAATGTTTTTAAAATGCCTCACTTAATACTTATGTTTCAGATGCTTTCACTGTTTTTTCTTTCTTTCTTTCTGTAATAAAAAGTTTAAAAGATTTTTATGGGCATGTTCGCCATGGTACTAAGCATGCTAAAGTCTCCATATGCCCAATCATAGGCCTGGAAAGGATCTTGAGATGCCATCTAGTCCAGTCTCCCGCACTCATGGCAGGACTCTCCTCCCCAACAGGGTGTTTGTCTAACCTGGTCTTAAAAATTTCCAATGATGGAGATTCCACCACCTTGCCAGGCAGTTTATTCCAGTGCTTATCCCAGACCTTGTTTAACACTGTTTAATGTTGGACAGTGACTGGGTTAATATTTTTGGCCCATTTATTCCATCTACGTTAATACAACAATACACACCATCTGAGATGCTCGGTACCTACGTGGGCAGCTAGCCCCTCCCAGCACTCGGACTATGCTTGATTTTTAGATCATTAGCTCAACCACAGCTAGTGCTGGTATGTCTCCCTATGCTGAGAATTACACCCCCCGCTCCAAGTGGAGACCTACTCTACATTTCAGACTCAGGTTCCATGTGCAAATACTTGAGATTATGAATTTCAAAAAATTCACTAAATGTCAGTAATAGTACAAGAAGCATGATTCTAACGGGTACACTCAGTCAGGGAACAGAAATATACTATGTGGCCTATGGCCAAAAAAAAAAAAAAAAATTAAAGCATGGGAACTAAGTTTAAGCATATACATGGCCTTATTTTTATTATCATGACCACTGATATGAAACTTCAGATGCTGAGCACCTCTGAAAGTCAGGTCACTTTTATTTAAGTGTTCAAATAGAGTCAGGGATTTGGAATGTAGAATCTGACCATTAAATAGACGCAAACAAGCAAAAGACAAAATTATTCTTAGCTATTATTAGCCAAAAATACTTAAATGTAAACAGAAAATGAAAAAATATATAATCTGTTGGTAGACATTTCATAAACAGAAAAAGTAGTAATATTACTGGAATAAGATACACATTATTAATTCTTCACCCATTTCTACAACTATGAACTGCCTTCCCTCTTTTCCAACACTGCCTTTGTGCTGGGAAGAGTGAACCACCAACAGGTTCCTTCCAGGAATGTCTCCAGGATGATATTCATGTCCTGTGCAATGGAGTTGCAGCAGGCCAATTTCATCCTGGTGCCTCTAGAGAGGATTGGAACTAGCTCTGAATAGATTGTTCCATAAATCTTTGCTGTTCTAGAACCTGATCCCATTCTGCCTTCTCCAGTCTTTTCACGTTCTTTGAGATATCTCCCATCTGTTGTTGTCCTCCCAAGAGCTTCAGAGTAACAGCCGTGTTAGTCTGTATCCGCAAAAAGAAGAACAGGAGTACTTGTGGCACCTTAGAGACTAACAAATTTATTAGAGCATAAGCTTTCGTGGACTACAGCCCACTTCTTCGGATGCATATAGAATGGAACATATAATGAGGAGATATATATACACACATACAGAGAGCATAAACAGGTGGGAGTTGTCTTACCAACTCTGAGAGGCCAATTAATTAAGAGAAAAAAAAAAAAAAAACTTTTGAAGTGATAATCAAGCTAGCCAAGTACAGACAGTGTGATAAGAAGTGTGAGAGTACTTACAAGGGGAGATAGAGTCAACGTTTGTAATGGCTCAGCCATTCCCAGTCCTTATTCAAACCGGAGTTGATTGTGTCTAGTTTGCATATCAATTCTAGCTCTGCAGTCTCTCTTTGGAGTCTGTTTTTGAAGTTTTTCTGTTGTAATATAGCCACCCGCAGGTCTGTCACTGAATGACCAGACAGGTTAAAGTGTTCTCCCACTGGTTTTTGAGTATTTTGATTCCTGATGTCAGATTTGTGTCCATTAATTCTTTTGCGTAGAGACTGTCCGGTTTGGCCAATGTACATGGCAGAGGGGCATTGCTGGCACATGATGGCATATATCACATTGGTAGATGTGCAGGTGAACGAGCCCCTGATGGTATGGCTGATGTGATTAGGTCCTATGATGAGGTCACTTGAATAGATATGTGGACAGAGTTGGCATCGGGGTTTGTTACAAGGATAGGTTCCTGGGTTAGTGGTTTTGTTCAGTGATGTGTGGTTGCTGGTGAGTATTTGCTTTAGGTTGGGGGGTTGTCTGTAAGCGAGGACAGGTCTGTCTCCCAAGATCTGTGAGAGTAAAGGATCATCTTTCAGGATAGGTTGTAGATCTCTGATGATGCGCTGGAGAGGTTTTAGTTGGGGGCTGAAGGTGACAGCTAGTGGTGTTCTGTTATTTTCTTTGTTGGGCCTGTCTTGTAGGAGGTGACTTCTGGGTACTCGTCTGGCTCTGTCAATCTGTGGGAGAACACTTTAACCTGTCTGGTCATTCAGTGACAGACCTGCGGGTGGCTATATTACAACAGAAAAACTTCAAAAACAGACTCCAAAGAGAGACTGCAGAGCTAGAATTGATATGCAAACTAGACACAATCAACTCCGGTTTGAATAAGGACTGGGAATGGCTGAGCCATTACAAACGTTGACTCTATCTCCCCTTGTAAGTACTCTCACACTTCTTATCACACTGTCTGTACTCGGCTAGCTTGATTATCACTTCAAAAGTTTTTTTTTTTTTTTCCTCTTAATTAATTGGCCTCTCAGAGTTGGTAAGACAACTCCCACCTGTTTATGCTCTCTGTATGTGTGTATATATATCTCCTCATTATATGTTCCATTCTATATGCATCCGAAGAAGTGGGCTGTAGTCCACGAAAGCTTATGCTCTAATAAATTTGTTAGTCTCTAAGGTGCCACAAGTACTCCTGTTCTCCCAAGAGCTATGTTCTACCCTTGATCTCTTTTTACACATTTTGATATAAAGTCCTTTTCAGGATTTAATATCAACAGTTTAAGCTTTATTAACAGCTTAAGTTAATTTTATTTTAGCTTTAAACTATCAAATTTCTTGGATTTACATTGGAAAGGGCTTATAGTATGATCAAATCACAAGAACCCTAATTTTAAATTTTGTGGGTTGAAATAAATAGTACTTACTAAACTGTCCTGTACAATGGATACAGGAACAGAATCTAACAATTCCAGGGAAGAGGGGAACAGGATCAAAGCCAGGCTTCATAGACATTTTTAATAATGTATTTCTGGTAAAGCAATAAAGTTTACAATATGGCCCCTGTTTGCAAAAAGGACATTGTTTGCCATGTTCTTCTTGTAAATTCCTTGTGAGACTCAAAGTGTTATTTTACATGTTATTCATAAAGACAACTGTCAGTTCTGTATGGGTGTACCAATGTGTTATGGGGATTAATCAAAAGGAAATGTATATGTTAAAATCATGTGTGTCATTAAGAATCCTTTGCCAATAAAGTGGAACTCATATTATGGTCAACAGAGTGAATGGCTAATGCATAAAGTTGCAGTGGATCTTCTGTACTTCCTGGAAAAGTGATACAGAATAATTTCCAAATGCAATTGTTCATGCTTTTATTCAACCAAATATTCTGTAGAGAAAAAAACCTAGGGAAATATTGTGTGAAGATTCCCCTCACTGCGCTTTTCTACTGCCCTGCAGTATAGAACATTGCCTTAAACACTAGAACAGCAAGGGAATGGAAGGGGGAAATAGTATTTTCCTCCCAAGCATTATCAAATATTAAAGATCTATGTTGCTGACTATATAGGTGCATACTATGTATTGTATTTGAAACCAACATACATTTTAGGTTAATTAGATGATTATAGCTGTAGTCATTTGAATCCCCAATTCCATCCACTGATTGCTTTTGGCATGTAGATACGCAGGGGCCCAAAGCCAGAAGCTGATACATGGCATGAGCCTCCTTGATGACTTCACACTTGTGAACCAACTTCTAAAAAACACATACGTGGGATGTCATAACTTCAAAACTAAGGTTCACTGCACCCTTTATGTTAAATGGGGGAAATGAAATAGGGGGAGACAGAGATAATGGGGAGCATGAAAAGAGACAGCTGGGAGATGGAAGTGAGATTTAAATTGTCCTCCCTCCCTCACCCCTCAAATACCAACCAAGCCTTCAGTAGCACTTTGCATTGTTAAAAGAAACCCTGAAAGGGAATTGTTCAATGTTCCAATTTCATTTTTTATAACAAAGTGAGTTGAACACAGCTATTGGGCCAAAAACTTCTGCTGAAAAGACCTACAGGGGTTAATGTTGACTGAAAATGAGAAGCTCAACAGCACATGAAGCTGGGCTGATGTAAGAGTATTATGAAAGGGAATGCTGACATAACTCTGAAAGGATGCTATGGTGTTAAACACAACAATACAGGGAGCTTTGTTGTAATGCTGACTTACGTAAAGAGTAAATAAAAGGAGAATCATATAAAAATTGAATTAAAGTGATGTTAATGATCAAACAAACCCCCAGGAAATGGAGAGAGAATTCTAGCATAATCTCCCATCCCATTGTATCTATGTACTGAAGCATACATAGCCCTAGATCACCCGATCTCAGTCAGTGAATGAGCTTCCATAGCCTGCAACAAACGTGCATTGGTGAGTGTTAAGTGGCTAACAATGAGTAAATAATTATCCAATGAGGATTACAGGAAAATGAGGAAACATCCAGAAAGCAAAAAACCACAGCCCTAGTATGATCCAGGAGATCTCAATTGGCAATGAAGTCACTTAAGAAGCGTGAAATAAAGTTGTACAGAAAGACAGGAGCAAACCAAGAACTTAATGAATCCTACTGGGCAAAATACTTTTAAAAATGCACATCTGCTTTCCACACCCACCAGTGAGGAAACCATTGGCTCTACAAGCTGAGCTAAGAGAAGATCATCTGGTGTAAATTTATATATGCTTTGAAGGAAACATTTCCCAAAATTGATAAAATGAACTGCTTCAAAGTGTTATCAGTACTAAGTAATAACTTAACTCTGGTAAAGCTAGAAATATTCAGGGTTTGATTCTCCATTCTGATGCACAGTGTCATGACACCAGTAGAACTATTTATTTCCAATGTAAAAACTTATGTAACAGATTTGAGACCTGGGCCCTTGGTTTAATGTATCTGTTTCCCTCACATGTGCACCTTAGGATGGCTCGGGGGAATTTAGAGAATGAGATCCTCACATCGTTCCAGTGAGATATAGAGCTGTCCCACAAGGGAAAAAAAAGTGGCACCATTCCTGGACTCTGTAGCAGCTTCATTTAAATTAAAAATGTAGAGTTTTAATTAACTGAATAAATAGTATACTCTGTACAGTAGCTACAATGTTAGTCATGTTTATATACAACATGGTTTATTTTACACAGACCCCATATTTTAGTTTTCAATATGCAAAAGATTAATTACACAACTGCACCATGGAAATTGTCTTTGGGGACAGCTGGAAGTTTGGGCTGCTTTTGGCATCTTCGGAGGCAGATTGGGGTTGTGGAATAAAACGGTTAAAATGAGCAGCAGTGAAATAGTCAATAGTGTCGATATTTAAATGGTCATTAGATAGCCAACCCCGCACTGAGATGGATCCTCTCATTCTGTTTCACTCCTCTTAGAGCTGTTGTCCAGTCTGTCTGCAGATTCTGGAAAACAACAATGCATTGTTTGTAACTGGTATTCACTTCTTGTTTTCAAAGTCGTCTTTACAGCCCTCAGGACTAGAAACATGAGATTTTAAACATCTAGACTATAGATTCTTGAGCACAGTTCTGTGGGAGGAATGGATAATGGGTGGATTCTGTAGCTGCAATTGCCAAATACATATAGGCCACACCATGCTCTTTCAGTAGAAGAATGTACCTGAAATATAATTAAAAGGAACAGCTATCTTTGTCTGGTGCCAGTTGTTTTTGTAGGGTTGCCTTGTTTATATTGTAAACAGGGGAGCCAAAACATGTATACTTACTAGAGCCTATTTTTAATCATCCATGAGCTTTTCCAAAATAGCAAGTGAATCTTGAATTCATGTAACCCGTCATCTGGCATGGGGAAATCTCCCTTTCCCTGAATTTGGCTAAGCAGCATCTTGCTGTCATTAGGAGGTGCAAGATTAAAAAACTCTTTAAAATATCTAAATTAAAGATGGTGGGCTTAGAAATAGCAGAGTATTGAGAAGTAGCCAAGTACCAGTGGTTTTGAAGATTAAGGATATGCATCCAAAAATAGCCACCTTGCAAAAGCATGGAATACTACTAATACAATAACCCTGTCCTGTGACTCTCAGCCCATCCACAATCATACATGTTAGCAGGCAGCACTATCATTATAATGCCTGGTACTGCTTTGTTATTGGTTCACTACCCTACCATCTCCCAGGTCTGTTAAAGCTACAGGGGGAGAGTTACTGCTGCTTAGGGCAGCAATAACTTGCAATGCAAATTGCACTGTAAATTTTGCTGCCTTGACAGTGCAACGTGTCACATCGAACATTTCACCTCTATGTGGTTAAAAACAAAGGACCAAACTCTCTGTCCCAACTCACAGCCCTTTCACTTACATGCCACCACTTCAGTGGGACTGTGAAGGATGGAAGGGAAGTTAGAATTTGTCCCTAAAGCTTAAAGTAACAGCGAGGCCATTCTAGATATAAAATAATTGCTGATTTCAAATGTCACTGACGCTGGCCCTGACTTGGTTCACCTTTTATACACATTTACCATGGACTAAATAGTCACACAAGAGAACAGTAGTTTGTTTACACTGTGTTTGGAATATTTTTGAAGGCAGATCACTTTTTTTTTTTCCTACCCTGAGTTAGAATTCAGTTCAGGTAAATGTAGACCATCCCTTAGGAAACTAAATATGGCAACTACTCAGAGAGATTAAATGAGATTGTATGTTGTTTTTGTAAGTTGCAATTAGACAGCCAACAGCTTCACTTGTAAATACCAGACTGTAAAGGATAAAAGACCAGTGCCTGCTTCCTTCAATAAAATGCCTGTGTTTTTTTTCCCCCCAAGGAGACAAAAAGCCACACACCTTTTTGCCAATTGTACTGGAAAATTATTTCGGTGGAGCCCCTCTAATTGGACACATCCCATTTATACCATATCTTTCTCCATTATGTGACCACAAATGTGGTCTTTGTTCCCCAACATGTGAAAAGCAGGTGCTGTAGAGTCAGAATGCTTTACTCTTGAGGTGAAACTTACCCCTCTTCAGGAGGGCTCCATGCTTCTGTTGGGATGAGGCTCTATAGTCTGTAAAGGTAGTGGAACAAGAATACTGTAAATAAAGTACATGAGGTGTTTTACCAGACCATTTCCAAGCCCTGCGTGAGGATATAAAGTAGGTAGGAGCAAGTCCACCCTGCTACAGCTGCCTAAATCCCACTGTGGATATAGCCCCAAAAATCCTATTTTCAGACAAAGATTCCTAGTAATAAAAAAATTAGGAAACAAAATATGTTCTTCACCTGAATCATCCCTGGAGAAAAAGAAAATATTGTTCAAAGTTTCTCAAGACATGTTTCCAATAGGTATTAAGAATTTGATTTTTTTCTAAAACATGAATTGTTTTCCTTAAGTGCCTAGAAAACAAGGGCTTTATTCAGGACAATCAAGTCTATTGTTGAGTGTGTGTGTATGGCTAATTTTATTTAACTCTCACATTTTGTTCTCCACCTCCCACCACTTCCTTGAATAGGGAACGCTCTCTTGAGCAAGTGAATGAAATGCACAGCACCCTCTGAGAGCACAACCAGTGCTGTATTAGCAGAAGTGAATAGTGATGCACTGCACACTTGTCTCTCCAGGGCCTCATCCAAAGCCCAGTGAAGTCAATGGGAGTCTAGAAGGCTTGCACAAGCACCACTCAAGTCCTCAGAATGGGGACTAAGTGTCCTTTTCCATTACTCTTATAGACTACATAGCCTGATTCCAACAGTAATACAAAGCCCTCAGCACCTGAGGCAAGGAAGGAGAGGTCTGTGAGAGGGTTCCCTCACCACCTCCTCCTAGCTATCCTGACAATCAGCTCTGCCAGGTGCTTCATCCTCCTCCGTGGTTTCTCTACCCATCTTCTTCTGTCTGCACCTTCTTTCTCTCCTCTTCTCAGAGTGGCAGCTTGTAGTTTCTGGCTTGGCCTTCCAGCCAGGTCACTAAATTCCTTCCCTTCCAGGGAAATCACAGTCCTTCCTGACCAACTGATATCTCCAATACCCTACACCACTAACCATAGTGGAACCCACCCCACGCTCTACACTGTGTTCCAGCCCAGGGACCCTATAATGTGCAGTCTAGGCCTGTAGTGTCTTAGCCCTTGCTGCTGTTTCCCTGGGCTTCTACCGCAATCACTAGATCCCATCCTCTCTTAGTACATCAGCCTCTCAACTCCCTCCTTTCAGAGGATAACTACAGCCCTCCTTGCTGCTTACAGCTCCTGGGCTTTTTACAGGTCCTTCCTATTCCTGCCCAGCTGTGCCTGACTCTAATTAGTGGCCTTCTTGTAGCCTATATCTCTCCCCTACTGGCTGCTTAATTGGTCAATTAGGCTCACCTGGCCTAATTTACCATCTCAGGAGCCAGTGTGGGGAATACACCCATCACATGGTCCCTCATGGTTCTGGCTCTTACTCTACTATCCACACTCACTCACTTTGTTCCTCTACTTCATGCTTCCTTCCTGTGTCTTTTGTACCATCTGGGTAATTAATTAATTAGCCTTTTAACTCTCTCCAGCCCACCCCAATCTATCAGTTGAAAGCAGTTCCCACAGTCATGTGTGCAGCGGGGCAACTAATTGGAGTTGTAGTGAGCAGAGTACTGGACCAGCTTCTGTTGCCCAAGGTGTTTTACCAGAACCCCCCAGCCTGGTATGGAGGGATACCAGAGACCCCTGAGACATGGTCCATCCCGACCAGACCTACACCATCCCGGGCTGCTCCATCTTTGATAACTTGTATTTGGTCTAGGACCTTCTGGAGCTCAGGTATAGGGATAGTCTGTTGTTTACTCTCTGGACCAGGAGAAGGCATTCAACAGGAAGGACCATTGGTATCTCCTGGCACTCTGTGGGCATTTGGCTTCAGGCCCCAATTTGTGGGTTTTCTCCAGGTGCTGTACACCTCTGTGGAGTGTTTGGTCAGGCTCAACTGGACCCTGACAGAGGCGGTCAGCTTCAGGCGGGGGATGCATCAGGGGTGTCTGCTGTCAGACCAGCTGTATACTTTGGCGATCGAGCCCTTCCTCTGCCTCCTCCGTCGGAGGTTGATGGGGTTGGTGCTCTGTGAGCCAGAGATGCAGCTGGTCCCATCAGCATACACCGATGACGTGCTCCTCGTGGTCCAGGACCCGGGCGACCTGGTGCGGGTGGAGGCCTGCCAGGTGATCTACTTGGCGGCCTCCTCCACCCGGGTCAACTGGTTCAAGAGCTCTGGCCTGATGGTTGGGGCAGGGTGGCAGACAAGCTCCCTCTCAGCCGTGCTTCAAGACATTTGGTGGAGCACGGGTCCACTGCTCTATCTTGGTGTTTACCTTTCTGCTGCAGAACTGGCAGGATGTGGAGGCCAGGGTGGGTGAGAGGCTGCGGAGATAGACAAGACTCCTCCTGGGCACTAGGGCACTGGTACTGAACCAACTAGTCCTGTCCATGCTCTGGCACCAGCTCAACATCTTGAGCCCGGCCCCGGGGCTCCTGACCTGGCTCCAGAGGATAGCTCTGGAGTTCTTCTGGCCAGGACTGCACTGGGTCTCTGCAGGGGTCCTGAGTCTTTCCCTGGAGGAGGGAGGACAGGGCCTAGTCTGCCTTCGCAGCCAGGTCCATGTCTTCTGCCTCCAGGCCCTGCATAGACTCCTTTATGGTGCAGGTAGTCTGACATGGAGCACGTTGGCGCACGCCTTCCTCTGCCACCTTCGAGGGCTCTGATACAACCAGCAGCTCTTTTTTCTCCACCCGAGGGGTCTTCCGTGAGACCTCTCCGAGCTGCCGGTCTTCTACCATGACCTCCTCCGGACCTGAAAACTGTTCTTGGCAACCAGGTCCATTGTGGCCACCAAGAGGGCGGACCTCCTTGCGGAACCCCTGCTACACAGGTGTGCAGGTGGCAGAGTCCCCCTCGGTGTGCTGGAGGCTGGTCCTGGCAGAAACCAACAGAATCTGAGACCTCCTGGACTACGACAGCGGGCACTGGTCGGCGCATGGGGCTCTCCACCATTCTGACCCCCCTGCACGTGCTCCATGAGGTGGGGGCAGCCTTGTCACCCACCTCTTGGGTTTTCCTTGAGCGGGTACTATGGGAGGATGCTTCCCGCCCACTCCTCTCCCTAGGCCTTTCGGACCTTTTCATCGGGCCCCTGTCCTGTGAGCCCTCCCGGCCCCGGCTGTTGCACAATCCGAGCTGGCTGCATGTCTTGCTTCTGAAAAGTGCCAAGGAAACAACTTTACATGTTCATGCTCCACACATTTCACTTCCTCACCCTCGTGTTCCACCCTGATACCAAATAGTGGGACTATCTACCACCTGTGGAGGGTGAGGAACCCCGGTGGGCAGCCTCTATTCCATCCTGGTCCCACAGCCCACCAGGGATATTGGTTGGCAGCTCCTCCATGGAGCCGTGAGCATAGGCATGTATCTGGCGTGGTTCACCCCCATCCCCGATACCTGCCCCTTTTGCGGCATGAGGGAGAACCTGGCACATGCTTATCTCAAATGCGCCATGTTTCAGCCTCTATTCCGGCCCCTCCAGAACCTTCTGTTGAGGTTCTGGCTGCACTTTTCCCCACACCTGTTTATATTCGCACACCCTGTCCATGGCCCCACGAAGTCACAAGACCTCCTCGTCAATCTCCTCCTGGCCCTGGCCAAAGTGGCCATCTTCAACACCAGGAGGAAGATGCTAGACAAGGGGATACTCTGCGACTGTGGGGCCTATTTCCGCTCCTCCCTGATCTCACGCATCCGAGCAGAGTTCCTCTGGGCAGCGTCTGCTGGTTCCCTAGACAGCTTTGAGGAGCAGTGGGCACTGTCCGGGGTTCTCTGCTCGGTGTCCTGCTCTGAATCCCTAGTTTTGAACCTGTGATCCTCACTCCTGACCCTGTTATTCCTTAGTTGTCCCCCTATTCAGTTGGTTTCCGGGTCCAGTGGTCCCTCCCAGGATTTCCAATAAGGCCAGAGACCCCTGAGACCTGGGAGGGTGCCAACCCTGTCATCACCGGCATCTCTGGCCACCTGGTCCCCACTGACACCCCCTGTCTTCTTCTGCCTGATACCACTTCTGCTCAGACCTTGGGGCTAGCGTCCCTGTCATGCCCAGACAAGTGGGTGGGCCCCACCACCACTGTGTGCAGTCAGGCCAACCCCACAGAGGAGGAGACAACTGGGCCATCTCCGGACTTGGAAGAGGGTCCACCCCAGGGGGAAGTCTCCCTTCCCCCGTCATTCCATCCCTGCCTCCCTGATGCCATCGCTCTCGCCCCCTGGACCCACCCACATAGACTAGCCCTCCACTGTCACTACCACCTTGGAGGGCTGAGTGCTTTTTCAGGGGAAGCACAACAAGTGGAAAGTGTGAACTCAGCACCTCCACCTTGGTGTGGAGGGGGAGGAGGCCCCTGTAACACCATGAGGGGACTGCTGCTGCCGAGCCCTCCGCTGCCCTCCACCCCCGCAAAGGCCAGTGGGTGGAACCAACCAAGGAGACATTTGGCAGCAGATGGGGGAAGGTGTCACCCCCTCCCAGAGACCTTTCCTGAGGAGGCCTTGGAGGGAGCCACCTCCCTCCGCCCTTCTGTCATTCATGCCCTCCAGCAGCACCAAGCTAGAAATTGCCCCAGTTGCTGACCGGGAGGACCTGTGGTGGTGGGTGGAGACCTGCACTCCATTTTCTAGGAGATCGAGGCCCTAGGTCTGACTCCTGTCTCTCCGGGGGACGACAGTCTGAGTAATGGCTTTGTCGCACCACCCTCTCTTCCTCTCTCCCCCTTTCCCCAGGCTGCCATCTGCACTCTCACTTTTGGGGCACCCCTAGCCTCACCCACCTGCCTGGCCATAGAAGGCACTCCGTTAGAAGCTGCCAGGCCCATTACACCGATGGCCGATGCCAAGCAGCTAGGCCCCAAGCCTTTTGGTGTGTCCCTCTCTGAGGCGGTGCAGCTGCCCCCTTTACAATCTGGGGGCCTGGACCTAAGCAATCCCCTGCCTGCTGCCATGGTTGTGAGTGCCACACTGGCATTGTAGAGGGCCTCCTTCCCACACCTGCCCCCTTTACCCCCATGCCCGGTTAAGTGGTGCCATATCGGTGGCCTAGCTGCTGGGGCCCCTGCTCCCGGTCCTGTTCCCATCCCTGGTCCCCATCCTGCCCCTTGTCCTGATCCTGTCTCCCCTGCCACTACTCCCACCCCACCCCTTCCCCTCTCCCCCTGCTTCCCATGTCACTGCCACCAATCTCTCCTGACAGCCCCCAGGAGGCAGTGTTTGTATTTCCCTCTCCCAGCCCTGGCAGGACTTCCACCTCACCCTCTGGGCCGTGAGGACCATTTTGAGGGAGGGTAAGGGGACCAAGAAGCAGGATGCTGCAACCTATCAGCAGACCTGCTGCTTCCATGATTCCCTGATCACCTTGGGGTTGATTGTGGGTTGCTGCAGGGCCCTGTGAGGGCTGGCGGTGCTCCTGCCCACGAGGATCCTCTCCTGCCCCCATGATGAATCTGACAACCTTCGGTACTCTGAACATCTGGGGCAGCAAGCAGAAAACCTTGCTGACTGCAATTGTGGGGGTTTTTTTTTTTTGTTCTGCTCAATCATTCCACCATCCTATAGGCCCAACCTTGTGAGCTGGTGATTGTCTATTGCAAAGTGATGAGCACCTTCCACTCCCGCTGAGGAAAGCAGTGAGGTCAATGAAAGCTGAGATCCTCAGAAGTCCACATGACTGGGCCCTGTAGACTTTCATCATCAGTGCTGGTGAAGAAGGTCCCAATCTCGGGGTCTCAACAAGACTTGGGTGGCAGGTTTGTAGAAATTTTGGTGGTGCCTAGAACCCGCCCCCTCCCCAAACTCCTCCCCCCACCTGCCTAAAGCTCTGGGAGGGAGTTTGTGTGTGGGGAGGAGGTCTGAGGTGCAGGCCCTGGGCTGGGGATTAGGATGCAGGAGGGGTGCAAGGTGCAGGCTCTGGGATGGAGTTTGGGTGCTGGGTGCAGGCTCGGGGCTGGGACAGGGGGTGGGGGTGCAGGAGGGGGTGAGGGGTGCAGGCTTGGGGATGGAGTTTGGGTGTAGGCTCTGGGCTGGGGCAAGGGGTGGGGGTGCAGAAGGGGTGAGAGGTGCAGGCTTTGGGAGGGAGTTTGGGGGCAGGAGGGGGTGCAGGGGTGAGGGCTGTGGGGCTGAGGATGAGGGGTTTGCGGTGTGGGAGGGGGCTCAGGGCTAGGGCAGAAGGTTGGGTGAGGGCTGTGGGGCTGAGGATGAGGGGTTCATGATGCAGGAGGGGGCTCAGGGCTGGGGCAGAGGGGTGAGGGGATGAGGGCTGGGGTTGAGGGGTTTGAGGCATTGGAGAGGCTCAGAGCTAGGGCGGAAGGGCAGGGTAAGGGCAGCCTGCCCTGCCATTAGTGGATGTGGGGCACTAGGACCCTGCAGCAGCAGTTGATGCCGGGAGCCGGCAGAGCAGAGTCAGCCTGAGCTGCAGGCTCCGGGGCCTCAGGGGGCAGCTAGTGTGAGCTGGGGGACACTCGGGGGAGGCGTGTGGGGGTGGCAGATGGGGCCGGGGGAGAGGCCTGGCCCCAAACATCGGTGGAGCAGGGCCCCCAGGCCCTGAATATTGCTGGAGTCCAGGCACCACGAGTGTATATAACTCGCCGCCCCTGTCAACAACCCTGCCAGTGCTAAATGGTAGAGGGTCCCCAGATGTCCTGATTTTATAGGGCCAGCCCGATATTTGCGGCTTTGTCTTATATAGGTGCCTATTACCCCCCTGTCCCGATTTTTCACCCTTGCTATCTGGTCACCCTATCCCCAGGGCTTCCTGATATGGTAAAGGTTGAGAACTGCTGTACAAGTGCAGCAAAGTGAAAATGTTCTAACCATTGAAACTCCACTGTTTCCCCATGTATCTACCTTCTGTGCAAAGCTGAAACATGGCAAAGAATTGTCTGCTAAATGCAAACTCTGCTGAAATTTTCTTAGTCAGAAAAAGAAGATTATTCGGACCCAATTTTACATTTGTAATGACAAAAGTCTATGAATACAAAGTTTTCTATTGTCAGGACAATGGCATATTGATGCCAGTGCAAGTCTGTAGAAGTGTCCTGTTACAATGTCAAATAATGACTAAGCGGTATCAGCACATCTTTATGAAAAATGGTTTGATACAGTGGTTTGTACAGTGATAGCTTAAGAAGACACTCTCTGCTGAATGACAAGCCAATAAAAGTTTAGGTAGATCACCAATGACACTGTCAAATTGTGGGCAAAATGCCTGTATATGGCTGTTTGCTTAAAATATCAAGAGTAATACAAAAGAATTTCATTACTAAGAAGGTTCCTATATAGCTAGGTACACCAAGAAACATCTAAAAATATATTAATTAAAATAATACTAATACTGAGCCATCATCTCATAAAGGCAAGGAAGTTATGAGTCAGGACTGCTACAGGTTGTATAAACTGAACCATTTTGCTACGTCCAAAAGCCTGCAGTCTGAATGGGATCTGGACATTCAATGAATGCAACATTTGCCCCTTCAGTTCACAAAACTCTTTTCACCAATGAACATGTATTATTTTTACATTTTTAATTACAGTTAATGTCTCATTGAATGCTGCAAAGAGCATCAGCAGTGACAGCAGCCATCTTGTTGAAAAGTAATGTCACTTATGACATCACAAAGCAACTATGAATGTACCACTAACCAGATTGCCTTATTGATAGAACATCTCAACACTTTATTTTGCTAAAAGCCATATCATCTCATGCACTGTAGTGTATACACTGCTCTGTTGCAATTTTATACAATATTCTAGTATACATATATTTTTAAAATCTCTGGATAAACATTCCTCCCTGGCACATTCTGGTTTACGGAACCAGAATATCCCCACTTTGAACTTTAGGGTACAAATGTAGGGGCCTGCATGAAAACTTCTAAGCTTAACTACCAGCTTAGCTCTGGTTCCGCTGCCACCATTTCAATTTTTCCCTCCCTGGGAAGCCTTGAAAAACCTTCACCAATTCCCTGGTGAATACAGATCCAAACCCCTTGGATCTTAAAACAAGGAGAAATTAACCATTCCCCTCCTTCCTCCCACCAACTCCTGGTGAATCAAGATCCAAATCCCTTGGATCTTAAAACAAGGAAAAATCAATCAGGTTCTTAAAAAGAAGGCTTTTAATTAAAGAAAAAAAAATAAAAATCATCTCTGTAAAATCAGTATGGAAATTAACCTTACAGGGTAATCAAACTTAAAGAGCTCAGAGGACTCCCCTCTAGTCTTAGGTTCAAAGTACAGCAAACAAAGATAAACACTCTAGTAAAAGGTACATTTACAAGTTGAGAAAAACAAAGGAAAACTAACACGCCTTGCCTGGCTATTTACTTACAAGTTTGAAATAGGAGAGACTTGTTTAGAAAGATGTGGAGAACCTGGATTGATGTCTGGTCCCTCTCAGTCCCGAGAACGAACACACTCCCAAACAAAGAACACAAACAAAAGCCTCCCCCCCCCCCAAGATTTGAAAGTATCTTGTCCCCTTATTGGTCCTTTAGGTCAGATGCCAGCCAGGTTACCTGAGCTTCTTAACCCTTTACAGGGAAAAGGATTTTGGAGTCTCTGGCCAGGAGGGATTTTATAGTACTGTACACAGGACAGCTGTTACCCTTCCCTTTATAGTTATGACAACATATATTTTTAAAATCTCTGGATAAACATTCCTCCCTGGCACATTCTGGTTTACGGAACCAGAATATGGCTTCCACTATATGCCAGTTGGGAGCCCAAAGCATACAGTCTTTGCAAAGCTAACCATATTTTACAGCATCATCAAGAAACACACCGGTGCTTTATATAATTATAATGGCTCCCCTCCCAAGACTCTTCAGAGTATTATAAAGTTCTTTCATTTACTATGTGGGTAATTCCAAGAACCTCTCACCTGAAGTACTCAGTATCACCCAAATAGTAAATGAGAGAAGTTTATAATACACAAAAGAGACAGGCAGGGGAGCCGTTATAAATATACAACAGCAGGGTGAGAACCCAGTGGAAGAAACTGTAGACAACTTTCCAACCTGCTTTAAATTTTGGTTTAAATGTCCGAAGAAAAGACTTATTACTTAAACCGAATACAATATCACATTTATATTAAATTTGGTTTAAATCATGTATTTTCTTGTGACTATTAAGTCTGTATTAAAGGTGGCTGAGGACTGTTTTACATTCTCTTGTATAGGCCTGCCAGTGTCACACATGATTTCACTTTTCAGCAAGATGGCAACTATCAACACTCAGCTGAAAAATACCCACTACAGTGAAAAATGTGTGATAAGATCCCACAACACTTGAAAATGGTACATTCCACTGGAAAAATATTTATTTTTCCATGAATTGTCCAAATATTGGTTCAACTGTGTTGATTTTGAGAAGAGTTCTAACTTATTTTGAATGATGAATTGGATAACTTGACTGGCAGAACATCTTTTTTTTTCAAAGGAGATGCAGGCTCATACAATGGAATGGGCAGCATGCTGTAGTGAAGATCTCATAATACACCCACCTGGATTTCCTAAAGAAAATACTTCATTTAATAAACTGAGAAAAGATTTCCAAGGAGCGAGAGAAATTAATCTAGCCAGCTTTCAGAAGTTGTCTCTAGAAGCTTCATCTCCTGTCTGCCTATCAGGAGCTCTCAGCAGAGCAGTGAAAGCAGCTCTTAGCTCCAGTCATGCAAACCCTTACTCGTGTGTCTGCCAACAACTATGAAAACAAATTTTTTCTAAGTGCTTACCTATCCTGCTGCAGCCCTTTGTTTACTCAGGTGAGCTCTCCTGGATCTTCCACATTGGGGATTCAATTTATACATTCCCCCCCCCCCCCCCAACCTGTCTCCTTCTCTGCCATGACACAATCAGCCATCCTCTCTATGCTTTATTTCTCCACACACAATTCCCACTTAAAGCAGCAAAGAGTCCTGTGGCACCTTATAGACTAACAGATGTATTGGAGCATGAGCTTTCGTGGGTGAATACCCACTTTGTCGGATGCATGTGACGGATGCATGCATCCGACGGAGTGAGTATTCACCCACAAAAGCTCATGCTGCAATACATCTGTTAATCTATAAGGGGCCATAGGACTCTTTGCTGCTTTTACAGATCCAGACTAACATGGCTACCCCTCTGATACTTAATTCCCACTTAGTGTGTTTTATCCTCAAATATCCACTACCCTCATCCCATCTACAGCAACCTGGGCTTCCTCATGCTCCTTATATACTTCCCAAATTCAGCATTCCCCCTAAACCACATCAATGTTCTAACATACCCCATCTGACTCCCAGCTTCCACCACTCACCAAACTACCACAAATCTCTCTGTTCACACACACATATTTCAAATTTGCTAGCCATTCTAAAAAATAATTCAGAGGCAGAAAAGTTAAAACACAATATTTACTATCCACTGTATTATTCTTGGTGTCAATAAGACAGAAACACTTGTTTTCTTACAGGCATTATGGTCTAGCCAAAACTGTTCATGGATACAGACAAACTTATGCTAATCCTGTTTTATTTGTATTATGTAAACACTTGGTGACTTCCTATCTAAAATGACTTTCTCATGATGATGCATTTGACTCTAGGAATGCAGTCTAAGGGATATCAGTTAGCATGGCTTCTTGAGAACTCCATGCATATTACAATACCTTGAAGTTTTGTGGTTAACAGTTGCTTTTACAATATTTCCTCTTTTCTTGTTTACTCATTGTTAATTTTATTATACTACTCTAAGCCCTGTTCATTAATCAGCCTAGCCATCACTTCAGTGGCACGTCCTTAAGGGCTAAAATGCTTTAATCTTTGAAATTTAATAAGGGTTCAAATCTCATCTCAGATCTGCCCATACACAGGGTAAAAGTGAAACAACTTATGCATTTTAGCTGGTTGCAGCAGCATAAGATCAAAAGCATAGCAAAAGGCCCATTAGTTTAGATATGAATTCCATACTCCAAAAGGCCTATTAGGACAGATATGCATCCTCTGAAAAAGCTTACTAGGACAGATATGCTTATTCCCAAAAAATTAATCTCCAAAAAGCCATGCTCTGGCCAAGGTGGGAAGTCAAGTCTAAGCTCTATACAAAGATAGCAATCCATATGTGAAATCCAACATTCAAGGACTTTATATAGATTAATGATAACCTGTATGAGATTTTTGTTTCATAAACCAGTTAAATACATTTGTTCATAGAGGTAGCTATTTTCTCAGCAGAAATTAAAGTAATATATATGGGTAATATTCTTTAATAAGTAAGATGAACACAATGTAACAAAAGCTACAGTTCAATAGTTGCTGGTTAACTATTTCAAAACATCATGTAGGAAAGAATGCAACTAAATGGAAATTGCTTATACAAAATGTGAAAAGCAACTGCAGAACTTTATAACATGTGGTATGCTTCTCAATATAATTAAAAACATATCATATCCTGGTTTTATCAAATGAGCCATTTCACAGGCAAAAGCTCAACTTTTGACATCCAGCTCTTTATTGAGAAGCATGTCATATGTGTTGATCTAAGACCCTGTTGAACTCAGGCTATTCTCCATTGGTGATGTCTCATAGAGAGGGTAAGATACACATTAATTTTTGGATATTGAGAATAATATATCAAAATCTATAAATACTGGTTTCTCCATTGACTTCAGAATAGGGTTCAAAATCCAGGTCCTAAACTGCAGGCATTTCACAGATTGCGATTAGGTTATCTCAGAAACCACCTTACCCCCCTTCATCTCCCAAGACAAGTAACTTTCTGGTTCAAACTACCAAACAATGAGAACACAGTGTTCTTGATGGTGAGACCCTGGCTTTGAAACTCAAATTTCTAAGAAATTAGAATGACCCCTGCACCTGATGGTGTTCCGTGAAGGTTGTGCTGGCAAGAATTCAGCTGCAGGATGTAGCCAGTAAAGTAAATGCAACCCAGAGCTGTCAGTCAAACTGTTCGCTGGGCTACCTTAACAGGTCCATGCATGCACAGAAGAAATTCCTTATCTAAGGAGTGGGCAGTGCACCAAAACCCTTGGCACACCACCAAAGTAAACTGAGTAAGGCAGCTGTTACGCTAACCGCACATTGTGAATTTAATGGTAATGCAGGATAGCGCAGCAAGGCTGCAATTACATGGAACTCAGAAGACCACCTGTAGTCATGAATCGTATGAAAGGCACCTGCTAACCAATGATAATAATGTTTGTTCATATGATTGGTGCATGGACCTTTGTTGACTGGTTGATTGTCAGATAGTAAATATAAGTTGTGTGCTTTTGGTATCTTGTTGGAATTATCCTCTGGACAGGTTATACCACCATGACTCTGTCTGATCAGCAGAGCTCTGGTGTTCTATAACCTCGTTTCTTCAATAAAGAGCTGTTTATTATTTGCCAAGACTCCACAGGCAGGGACCAGATGGGTAGCAGATGGAAACCCGTAGGGAATACTATCACTTAGAAAGTCCAGGCTGTATAGTGACCCCAACTTTCAGACCAAAATGTAAAGCATATATTTTCTATAGGGCCTTCCCATAGCATCAGTACATTTATAAAAAGATACTATACACAAAGTTATGCTCTTCTGCCCCTGAAGAATGGAGGGAGTTAAACATTAGGTGAAAACCCAAGATAGATAAATAGCTGTGACAAAATGCTTTAACCACCGCAGCAAGATGTTGCCATACATACAGGCCAAGTATATACTAGATCTCAGCTACATTATTTGTGATTGCAACAATCATAAATAGGATATGAGAAATGGTGGAAAATATATATCTGTCTTTCAGATGTGGCATAAAACTGACATCCTGCCCATTTGTTGACATTAAAGATCCCACTGCTAAGGCTGCATTTTATTTATTTTATTTTTTCACAGAAAAAAAGGGCCATTTTTCATAGCACAAAATGGTAAATTTTGTGGGGCAACGTTGCATTTCATAAACAGATATTTTAATAGACACTGTCAACCAAATAATGCTTTATAAGGCACTAGGAATGATTCAGTGCATGTCTGGAAAAGGTGAAAAGAACTTCTATTTACTTTGAGCTTGTTGAAATCTCATTGTTTTCTCTAGGGGGGGCTTTGTATGTGGGTCAGACATGACTCAGAGACCCTTTCTATCATTTTTCCCGTCTTCCCATAGTGCAGCTAAAGCAAGGACCCTGCCCTGAAGAGCAGACCATTCAGAGCAGCAGGGGCAAGAGAGAAAAGAAAACACCTTGTTTACACTACCGTGGTAAGTTGACCTAAGTTACGCAAGTTGACCTAAGTTATGTTATGTGAATAACATAGCTGGATTCAACGTTGCTTAGGTCGATTTACTGCTGTGTCTACAATGCACTGGGTCGATAGGAGATGCTCTCACATTGACTTATCTTATGCTTCTTGTTCCGGTGGAGTACCGGAGTCAACGGGAGAGCAATCTGCGGTCGATTTAGCAGATCTTCGCTAGACCCACTAAATCGACACCCAGTGCATCGTCAATCCCTGGTAAGTGTAGACATGCCCTCAGGAGATCAGAAGACTACTTCTAACCGAACAAAATCCCTTTGGCCCCCTTTTAACCTCTGTTTCTTTTTCTGTCCCTGCTTCTTGTCTTATTCATGTGACACCCACATACTCTTTGTAGTCTGTCCTGTGCAGAGCTACTAGGATGATGGACCCTATTAGAAAACTCTGTGTGACGATGATAGTTACAGTTTAGTTTAGTTTAGATCTAAAACAGGTCAGCTTGCTCTAGGTAAGACCCCATTCTACCTGCCCTCTTCACTTTCATTTTACCTCAGCAAAATCGGTTGAACAATAATATCCACATCTCTCGGGTGTTTCTACATTCATGTACAATATGTGAAAAACTGGTGACATTTTTGAATTTTGTGTTTCATTCATTTTTTTGTAAATGGCAAACAGTCCATTTAACATTTCTTGTGAATCTCATGACAACCATTAAAGTAATACAATTTGATCAATGGCACTTCTCTTCACTCCCAGAAGCTGGGGTGTCAGAGCTGGTTCTTTCCAAATCCCAGTTCTCCCAAACCTCAAATTCTCTCATCACTTTCAATGAGAAAAAAATATCGTTGCTTTCTGTTTGGAATAATTTTGTAATGTCACTGGGCACGATCAGATGGCTGCTGCCTTCCACCTGCAGGCAGCTGCAGGGAGAATTTAAGACAAGCAAAATTTGGAATTTGGAAAACACCAAAACTGAAGTGATTTGTGTGTTAATCTGTGTACAAAATGCTGTGGAGGATCTGTGCATGAAGGGTACTGTACAAATGTCAGTCAGTAATCTGACTGTATTTCCTGCTCATACATATGACGAATATGCTGTTGGGGCTTTAAACTTCCAGCTGAACACTGTTTATTTCTCACATAATGATAATCACAATCACTATGAGGGGCTACATCAAGTCCAAGAAAAAAAATGACTAGAAAACTCATTCTGGATTGGGCAGCAAGGTGACACTCAAGGAACATAAAAACAACCCCCCACCTTTGCCCCTCCCCAAGTAAACGTAAGTAGAAGCCCATTGATAGACACAAGCATCATATGATCATACATCATATTTGGCAGAGTGTTGATATAGAAACCCAGTCCATAGACAGATCCACATAAAGGTCTGCCAAAACAAGCAGAACAGCATCTGGCATAGGCTGGGCTGCCCTTATAGCATGAAAAAGTGCCTCCTTTGCCAGTTATCAGTGTCAGACCTTTAAAGCCACTATGATATCCTGTCTCAAATCCAACCTTAAGACTCAGTTCTACCAGCATGCCAGTAGCACAGTCCCCCATGATAATAGCTTGACAGATGGCAAGCTGAGACTATGGCCACTGATCTGCTTATCTGACTGCATTAACAGAACAGAAACACACTATATCTACAAATTCTGTATTCATCTAGTATATGAAAAAAAAAAAGCATGTATTATTGTTCCCCCTTTCCATTCCTTTCCCCCAATTGTTGGCTTCATCCAGCTGTTACATCTCGTCTTGAACAAAAGCTGTGAGTTCATTGGGGCAGGGACTGTTTTTTACTATATGCTTGTACAGTGCCTTGCAAAAAGGGGCCCTGACTTGGTTAGGACCTCTAGGAGCTACCATCATGCAAATAAATAATAAAACGATACACTGAGGGTATACCACTCAAGCAAAACAAAAGAAATTGAAATAGTCTTGAGTCAAATGGCAAATGCTACTGACATAAGGCCTGATCCAAAGCCCATTGACTACACTGTATTTCAGATCAGACCCATAGTAACTATGCTTTCCCACTGTGGAACAATTGTAGGACCTACACATGAATTTTTTTAATGGCTTGAGGTTGGGGACACAATGGGGGAGTGGAAGGAGAGAGACTGGTACTGGCTTGACAAGGAGCCTAAGGGGATGAGTGAGAGACTAGGATCAACTGGGCAAAGGGCCTGGAAGGAGACTCTGATGAGGAGCATAATATGGAGTGGAGCTGGGACTTGAACAAGGAACCTGGAGAGCATGACTAGGACTAGCTAGTCAAGGGAACTTGAACCAGAATGAGGAACCCCACGGGGTGGTTACTGGGACTGGGATGAGGATCTAGGGCTTAGGAAGAGACAGGACTGGCAGAAGGACAGGCTGGAAGAGACACAAGCAGAATTGGGAGAACAGGGACAGAAGGGATTTTGTCCTTTAGAACATATTCCCCTCTAGATCCTGGAACTGAACCCAGGACTTCTAAGCCTGGTGTAATCAAATATCTGAAACCCAATGAAAAAATATGCATGCGTCATTCCCTGCTAGTTGCTGGTCCACAGGGAGGATGATAGCCTGTCACCGCTGTCAGTTACTTTGTTAGCTCAAGTGGCAGAGGTCTCTGTGGTGAATCTAAAGGTTTCAATTCTGCTGATGACCAATTTAGGGGTGGGTATGAATCCACATGATGGAATTTTTTCAGTTTATTCTTTTAAAGAACTTAGTTTTTTGTGTTTAATTTCCTATGTTAAAAGAATGTTAAGGTTGAAAAGTCAAGTACTCAAAAGTTAGAAAATGCCAGAATTAAGGTTACCTGTGCAACATTAATTCAGTCCCGTTGAGCATTTATATTATCATACAGTCATTAATTACATGATCACATATCATTTTTTTCCACGGGACCTCTCCCTCATTCAGTGAACAGGATACACCTTAATCTCTTTGTGCCTCAGTTCTCCAGCTGTAAAACTGGGATAATAGTATCCCCTCATCTGAAAGGGATATTGTGAACATAAATTCATTTATGTTTGTGAAACATTCAGATACCATACTTATGAGCACCATAAACAAGCCTATGAGGAAATTAATAATTCTGTATTCGGAGTTGGGTTTGAATAGTGTGTATAAATAAGGCTTAGGGCCACACATGGAACTATTAGGCTAGAAGAAAGTATTGAATAGCTGCTCCTTGAGCTATGAGTGCCATCCGTTCTGTGCACTGAATGAGGCAGGGTCCTGTGGAAAAAATAGCATGTGATAATGTAATTAAGGAAGAACAGGAGTACTTGTGGCACCTTAGAGACTAACAAATTTATTAGAGCATAAGCTTTCGTGGACTACAGCCCACTTCTTCGGAAGAGTTCACAAGAGCTCTGATAGCAAAAAAGATGCTATCTGAATTCCAGGCTGACTTTTCCACCTGTATTAATATTTTGTATGGAAAAATAAACTGCTTTGAAAAGTGCATAGGGAAGCAGGAAATCTGGAGCCTAAAATATGGTAGTATACACAAACTCTTGCTTTATAATTGTGCACAGTGTAGACCATCTGTTTAGCAGTTAAATACACTCCCATTTAAATGAGTAAGTACATTTAATGGACAAAGTATTAGGATCACTGAAGGGTGAAGTTTTATAGTTGCAGTATGTAAATGCCAGAGCAGAACCACTTGTACATTGTTACTAATACACACCTCTAAAATAACTAAATGTACTACTTACCTGCTAATTACTGAAAACTGGCTTCTTTTAAGCAAATTATTACAAACTGGGGTAGATTGAAATGAAAGTCTGATGGTCTCATAGCCTGCATTCCACTAGTGTAAATCAAACTAGAGATTTGCTAAGGCTGTTTTGGACTCTTTGGTTACTCAGAAAGTGAAATATGAAAATAAATGATGCAATGACTTCACTTTGAGTATTCATTGTCATTTCAATCATCTTTTAAACAAGACAGGAGTGGAGAGAGCTTTCCTAAACACCTTCACTAATAAGTTGCCAGCATTTAAACTACAATTAGCTTATAAAATGGTTGATATGATCAAGCCATATGGCTAATATAATTGATTTGTTCATATTTTTAAAATTATGAAAAACAAAGCCAGAACAACAGCATAATAGAGTTTACAACTTTAACTAGAGGTGTCTATTTAGTTAGACAGTAAATAACTGTCTTCTTTATGTTTTAAAGGAAATATTATGAACAAAGGGGAAGATGGATCTAGATAAACCTGAATTATAGAAAATAGCTTTTTGAAGGACTGAGGAAAGAAAATATACTTGATGTTTACATTACCTAAAGAATAACAAAGGATGCTTAATCAGGTTTAAAAAGAAAACTGATTTTGAATGAATAAATTCAATCTTCTGTGAAAAGAGAACAAGCAAATTAATAATGTCTAATTCTGAAATCTGGGGTTGTGTTAACACCACAATAAACAAACACTTTTAAAAAACATAACTTCCCACATATTGGGCATGTATAACACTGTCATCACTTAAACATTATGGCAACCAATTCTTTGAGGAACACCCCAGTAGTACAATTTTTCACGGAAGGACTGAGTTTGGAGGGTATTTTTGTTTTGTTTGTTCAAAGACTATATACATATAGGAAGAGGCACTATTGGCTCGATTTTTAGAAGCGCTGAGCATCCATAACTCTGATTCACTTGACTGGGAGTTGTGGGTGCTTAGCACCTCTGGAAAGCAGAATATATGTTTATATTTTCAAAGGCAAAAAGACTCCTACATACTTCAATGCAACATTTCCGAAATAACTTTGGCTCCAATTTGTAAGCGTTTTCAAAGCCTACCCCTACAACTTTGATTCTTTCTATAAATTCTAATACTAGTTAACTGTCAAATTGAGCAGATTTCCCCCCCTGCTCATTGACTCATACTCAGCAAAACAGATAGAGACCATAATAAATCTGCACTGGAAAATGTATTTTATGACTGCCTACGCTCTTAAGTTTTTGATTCCCTTTCTTAGTTTCCTTGAGGCTGCACTTTTGTCGTCTTTACCTGATTTGCCACCTTCTCTATGTGAATAGGTTTCTCGAAATGAGATGATTAACAGACTAAAGGTAACTTGGTGGTGGAGCGGAGGGGAAAACCTTCATTTTTCATGCATGCCCATTAGTTTTCAAAAGCTTATTATGAAGAAGTGTGGCCACTAGTCTCTTACTGATTTGTGTATGATGGGAAACCTACTTCTGTGAAACACAGGGTTTTTAACCTAACAGAGTAGGGTTTTCATACACAATTGGTATGGTTCTGATCGCTCTCACATATTGGACAATAAATAGTTTTGCCTCTAAACGCCAGGAGAAATTGAATTCAATTAGGCAAAAGCCTCATTTGCGTTGTCTGGAAACGATAGACATGGCTTTAATGATCACTTCACTTCTGTGAAATTCTCTACCATTGATAGTACGTGAGGTCTCATTAAGTTCCTCTAAATGGAGTTTTAATAATGTGTTAATAATATCTAGTCATTGTTTAAAATATAAAGGATTTAAATTCAGATGTTATTTTCTTTAAATCGTCTTACCTACCTATATAACAGTGCTTGGTGAAAAGTGAAATCAGGTGTTGTATATTAATTACAAGGAGATTCATGCATTGTCACTATGTAAAATACAGGACTCCGGGATAAGTTCTGTGCATTTCCTTTTACCCTGAGAAAAACATTTACAGAGCCCATTATATATTTAATAAACTCCTGTGATCTGCACGGGGGTTCGACTTGCAGACTGCATTCTGATCTCCCATCAGATAACACTTTCATCAGTGTTTGCATTTCTAGTCCGAAGGGATACTATCAAAATAAAGGGACTCCTACCTCCCTTCTCCCGCCCCCCATTTCCAGTCACACACATCCTCACACTACCAAAAAAGGGCAGCTAGTCCTCTTTCTGATCTCCACAGGGATGTCTGGAAGAGTTTATCAAAGTCTGGGAATATATTAAAAAGTCAAACTGACGCTAGTGAAAGGATTGCTTGGCAGAAATGAAATGAGGCTCTCCCAAATATCTGTGTAACCTGCTGGTCTCGAGTCCCTTGCTGATACTGCTAGGAGCAAGTGGAGCCGCTTATTAAGATTGAAGAGCTCAGCATCCATGCTTTTTAAAACATAGTTAGGCTTGCACACATTACCTTCCTCATGTATTATCGCGCCAGTAAGAGGGAGAGCCAGAAAAACCGAATATACTTTGTTATTAAGACATCAGCTGTGTTTGCCCATCCCCCTATGCCCGTACATATTGAGCAGGCAGGACAACAGGGGTATAATAAGAGTGATGCTACCTTGTAACGTTTATCGGGTTGTTTCTTTATATTTTTCTTTTTCTGCAAGGTCTGACCTGACCTTTGTTGCTGGCAGCTTTGCGGAACGCCTACACTGGCTTTTACAGTCTCGCGTCACTGTACCTGGAAACCAGGCCGGAAACCGGACCTAACGGGACAGCAAACATTGTATATAAACTGCAGGGAACCAGCTGCAGGCGCTAACGGTGCCTTGTACTCCAGGTTACCCCAACGTCAGCTGCGGGTTGCATTTCCCAGTCAGGGAGAAAACAAACAACACGAGACCCGCTGTTGAGCTCAGGCAGTTCAGGTTTCCTTGTACATCGTTAGGGTAGAGAAAAAGAAAGTAAAGCAAAAGTGCTTCACAACAAAGAGGAGATGGTTTCCCCCCAAATCCATTTTGTGGTAGGTGGGCCATACCATAAAAGCCTCCTCGGTGAAATACAAAACAAGAATGGGAAAGACACCGACCTGGTGCCCCCAAAATAGAAAATTTAAGAACAGCTCCTACTTTGTATTTCAGATTTCCAAGACCTTCATTCAGATTGTGTTGCAATTAACAACTCCCTGAAACTGCGGGCCAGAGGTAATAAGGGCATGATTGTCTTTAGCTGCGAAGATCATACATGATTAATAATTTACCAGGAACTTACTTTCACTTACTCAGAGCCTATAGGCTGCAAAGGGCCTTTAGAGATTGCTTTCCCACTGGTAAAACAGACTTCTTTCTATCTAGTTTCTTTCTGCCTTGTTACTATTATCATGTGGATTTTAATTTTGTTTTTTTAAATAGTGCAATCTTTTGTCAGTTATACATCCTGGCGTTAAAAATCTGGGTATCGTTTTCACATAAAAGAACTGTCAGCCACCTCATATGAATTGCTGCACAATGCATCATCCCCTTTAAAACTCTCCTTGACATCCAAGCATTTGGAGTGTTGTAAAGATCTATCAAAGCGGTTATAATTGTGTTTTGGTGGTTGGGAGCCAAAGTGCAAGAAGAGAGAGACTTTCACGGGGAAGGTGGAGTGTGCTACCAAAGTAGCTTTAAAGGACACAACACGTTACCCTATAAAGTAAACATTCAGTGCACTTAACATTCCACCATGCCCGCTGGCAGCAGTGGAGAATTAAGGACCCAGTCCTGCAGCCTTTACTCACAGGAGTCCGATTGATTTCAAATGAGAATATGGGTGTTACTACGGATTACTCGTGTGAGTAAATTTGCAGGGCCTGGCTTTTCTTTCTGATGTGGTCATTATTTATTTTATTTAAGCTTCACATTATTGTATTGATGTAAAAAGGGAAAATAGGCAGCACAGGAACATATCAGGCGATAATACGTCTGTGCAATAGTACAAAGGGCAAAAGAAAATATCGCAGGAACCAAGAGAACAAGAAAATGGATGCTAATCATTTTGCTATCTTATGAAAAATTACAGACAGCTAATGAAACATTCAACGAGAAAAAACGACCCCACAACATATGATCCTATGACAATGATCAAAAATACCTTGGTCAGTTTTCTGGCTTTCTCACCCAGGAATTCCTTGCTGTGGTTGCACAAATGGATATCTATATAAAATTGTTCATTTATTTTCTAGTATTCATACTTTTTCTGTGATTTATTTGCTATGGTTCAGATTAAACTTCAAAAGGACAAGAGTTTGACAGATTTCATGTTTTCAGAGAATTTTTTGATGATTTACAAAACTTGCTATTAATTTACCCAAAAGCTTTTCTTAAGTTTACCATGTATGCGAGTTTATTTGTGCTGTATTAGAATAACTACTACACTTCATTTTTAAACGTCCAGTGGTTTCATTTCAGACAAATGTTTAACCAATTAAAAAGAAAGGAAAAAACCAGGAGAGCCCGAATTTAGTGTTGAGTGTTTCCGAGAAGTGCTGAAAACCCTCAGCTCTCATGAATATCTTTGTAAGCTGAGGACCATAGTACCTTCCCTAGAAGCACTACATCTTTCAGATCCGACCCAGAGGGAGTGCTGGAGAAGAAATTCATTCGAGGTCCTATGCTCTTGCCACCTATAGTAATGCCAGACCTCACACTGACTTCAGTGGGAGTGGGAATCAATCTTTAGGAGGGCAATTCTGCCGCCCTTACTCACACCAATAATCTTTACTCCAGTGAGTAAGCGATGCAGGATCCTATTTTTGTTGTTAGTCTGTCAGAATTATTTTTAGCTGAAGTGACGTTCGCTTCAGTGGAAGCGGGATCCTGACCTATTCCTTGTGTTGTATTGTTCCAGTTTAATAATCCACTGGTATGAAAAGATTGTCAAAAGCTATCCAAGTGTATTGTTTTAAATCAAGTCTAACCCGGTCGTTGTGCTTTGGAAGGCTTTCTCAGTACTACATTCCATAAAATAGTTTCTAATAGTTTTCAGGTAAAGCTTAACTTTAAATCCATCCCACTACCGCGTTTGCATACTGAGCTGACATAGTAACATCAAAAAACTGTCCCTCAGTAAACCCTAATTGCCTTGTTTGACCAGCATGGTGTTTGACGGTTCCATGTAGTGTATTCTGTCTGTTTTGGTGGATTGCTTGCAGATAGGTTATTTACATTTCTCTACATGGATTTTGTTACATCTTCCTCATTATTTGCAATCTCAAATCTCAAAATCCTCATGATAAACAAGACAGATCCCCAAAGCAAAGCTTGATGTAACCAATTGGTAACCTCTTTCCATCGAGAGAAATTACCCTTTGCAGCCACCTGCTGTTTTTCAGCCTATTTTCCAAGCGCGTGCGCTCTCTCTCTCTCTGTGTTTCTCTCGGGTTTCTATAGCACCCAGCCCCGTAGTGGTTAGTCCTTCCTCCTCTATGGTGTTGTTCTCTACTTTGACCAAAAAAATCAAGTGTAAAACTTCAGGAGGTGTTGAGCAGATCTAATAGCTGCTGCCTTTTCCTTGTGTGCTTGGCGTACTATCTTTGAAGAATCCCATCAAACTAGTTAAACAAGCCCTGTCCTCTCATAAATCTACGTTGGCTGTCTCCAGTCAACATTATGTTTATCAACATTTTACCTCACTGAGTCCCAAATATTGTTTCTAATATGATACTCAGCTGCTGTTTGGATCATTTGTCGTTTTCTTTCCTGTGTGTTGTATTATTTTTCCAATTCCCGGGAACCAGCGAAGGTCTCCTGTAAATATAATTTAAGACTGCACTACGTTAACACATGTAAGTGTATGTTATATGAGCCAGATGTATTCAATGACTATAGAGACACCAGAATAGTGCAGAATCTTTCCATAACTATTTCCATTGTTTCATCCTAGTTGCGCCTAGCTAACTCCTCCCTATCCCATCAAAGCAAATTATTGCTGGTTGAAATTTTGTCATTGACTTCAATGGCAGTAAATTCCATCATCTCATGATCGTTTCTTAGCTGCTGTCCATCTTCAACCTCTTCTCTGGTTGGAGCTGCCTATCCGCTACAAAGAACTCACCACCAGCTTTTTAAACGAATTTGGTGTGTGTTTTATTTTCTTTTAAGCTGAGAAGCCCCGCGGTCCATATTGTGTCATTGATTTTTAAGTACAACTGCCAGTTGAAGCCAGTGGAACATTCTGCTTGCGAACCAATAGCACAATATGATCCTAAGTGATCAGATGGAAATTCTCTGAACTGGCTAGTCATTATTTTTGTTGTTCCTTTAATTATCCTTTCAACTTCTGATTATTTTAATCGTGTCTCAGAACTATCCATTCCAGATGGTTTGTAAATGTCATCTATTATCAAATCATTGGTATATTATCAAAATTGCAACCTCTGAAGCCTTTACAATACCCATTTCCTATACTTCAGATAATGTTCCTGGATAGAACGAAGGAAAGGGGGAATATTACAACGTTGTATGTGGACACAGCGATATCGCTACACGTACAGGAGGTTTTTGACATTTTGTCTTTGAGCACCGCAATGTCCTCTTTGGTCACCGAAATCAATGGAGCCAATTTCATAGGAAAATCTGATAGTTTGAAATGAGAGAGCTCTGCTTATTAAAGCTGGTATCCAACGGTTTGTAGGCAGCAAATAAACAGTAGCTGCAGTTTCCTATCCTGGCTCGTAAGAAATCAACCCAAATCATTCCAAAATAGAAATAACGTGTTTGCGATGGAAAAGGCGACTCGGTTCTGTTTTTATCATTGAAGGGGAATTAATGCATGTGAAATGGTTTTGCCAGATGACAAGCCAGGAACAAGACGACCCTTTTATAAAGTGTTATCAGAATGTCTTTCAATATTTTGATTGGAAAATGGAAAGTGAAAAGTTAGAAATGTTTTTTCCTGTTCTCCGTTTTGAGTTGATCCCCAGGATAACTATTCAATAATCACTATACATTTCAACTGCCATATAGCCATTGAAAAACTGAGCAAGTTTTATTGAAGATATTTTTAAGAGTGGGTCCTTCATTTGGAAACTCTGTTCCACCCAGGCCTTCCTG